>NW_006800143.1:422489-446147 GCF_000485575.1 Poecilia formosa
GAAGTCAACGGGGTGGGGCCACGAGTGGGATGAGTGATTGGAGGGAAATGGAAATAGAGCTACTGCTGTTAAATGGACATTTTAGATAATATTAAAAAGCCAGGACATCAATAGATATAGATATCTATAGATATCTATATCTATATCTATAGATCAGACATCTATAGATATCTTATCTATAGATATCTATATCTATAGATATAGATATAGATATCTATATCTATAGATATAGATATAGATATCTATATCTATAGATATAAGCAGTGCAGCACCAACACTGTTTATAGTGGGGATGGTGTGCTGCTGACCTCAACTCGGGACGTTGTGGGCCGGTGGGCGGAATACTTCGAAGACCTCCTCAATCCCACCAACATGCCTTCTGTTGAGGAAGCTGAGCCTGGGGACTATGGGTTGGGCTCTCCAATCTCTGGGGACGAGGTTGCCGAAGTAGTGAAAAAGCTCCTCGGTGGCAGGGCCCCGGGGGTGGATGAGATCCGCCCGGAGTTCCTTAAGGCTCTGGATGTTGTAGGGTTGTGTTGGCTCACGTGACTCTGCAATATCGCATGGACATCGGGGGCAGTTGCTCTGGATTGGCAGACTGGGGTGGTGGTCCCCCTGTTTAAAAAGGGGGACCGGAGGGTGTGCTCCAATTACAGGGGGGTCACACTCTTAAGCCTCCCTGGTAAGTAAGGTCTATTCAGGGATCCTGGAGAGGAGGGTCCGTCGGATAGTTGAACCTCGGATTCAGGAAGAGCAGTGTGGTTTTCGTCCTGGTCGTGGAACACTGGACCAGCTCTACACCCTCAGCAGGGTCCTGGAGGGGGCATGGGAGTTCACCCAATGTGTTTTGTGGACTTGGAGAAGGAGTTCGACCGTGTCCCTCAGGGGGCCTTGTGGTGGTTCTCCGGGAGTATGGGGTACCGGGCCCTTTAATATGGGCTGTCAGGTCCCTGTATGACTGTGTCAGAGTCTGGTCCGCATTGCCGGCAGTAAGTCAGGCTCGTTTCCGGTGAGAGTAGGACTCCGCCAAGGCTGCCCTTTGTCACCGATTCTGTTCATTACTTTCATGGACAGAATTTCTAGGCGCAGCCGAGGTGTTGAGGGGATCCGTTTTGGTGGCCTTAGGATCGCATCTCTGCTTTTTGCGGATGATGTGGTCCTGTTGGCTTCATCAGAACGTGATCTGCAGTTCTCACTGGAGCGGTTCGCGGCCGAGTGTGAAGCGTCCGGGATGAGGCTCAGTGCCTCCAAATCCAAGGCCATGGTCTTGAGCCGGAAAAGGGTAGAGTGCCTTCTCCGGGTCAGGGGGGTCGTCCTGCCTCAAGTGGAGGAGTTTAAGTATCTGGGGATCTTGTTCACGAATGAGGGAAGAAGGGAGCGGGAGATTGACAGGCGGATTGGCGCAGCGTCTGCCATGAAGCGGGCGCTGTACCGGTCCGTCGTGGTGAAGAGAGAGCTGAGTCAAAAGGCGAAGCTTTCAATTTACCAGTCGATCTACGTTCCCACCCTCATCTATGGTCATGAGCTTTGGGTCATGACCGAAAGAACAAGATCACGGATACAAGCGGCCGAAATGGGTTTCCTCCACAGGGTGGCTGGGCTCTCCCTTAGAGATAGGGTGAGAAGCTCAGTCATCCAGAAGGGACTGAGAGTAGAGCCGCTGCTCCTCCACGTCGACTCATGGGAGGAAACATATGTGCACCATACCTTTGAAAACCAATCATCCTTTTTCTTCCCCTGTGAAACTATCAACTGTGTTGTATTGGCCTATTGGTCTGTGATCTCAGTGAAAAAACAAAAACAAAAAAAAAACATCAAAGTTTTCTGTTGTAACGTGAAAACGTTCAAAGAGCATGATTACATTCGTAAGACACTGTAAACACTTTTTAAAAAATTCTTATTAGGATACAAAACTACATTCAAATGCTAACTTCTCTCAGTGGAAAAAAAAAAAAAAAGGACAGCGTGCTTCATCAAGCGGCAGTAACATCCACATTCAGAAAAAGGCGACTGACAGATGATTTAGTGCTGTTTTGATATTTGAGCCTGAGGAATGCCTACAGATACAGCAACGCCTCTGTCTGAGAAGGAAGCTTCACAGATGAGGTAAGACTGCTTACAGCTATGAAACAAAATCTGAACCAGATTAAAAGACATTTTCCTCAGCGTGATTCATGTCTCTTGCAGTTTGCCCAGGTGTTACACCTCAAAACAAAACAACAAAAAAAAGGTGAAGGCAGCAGCACAGATCCACAAGAGCTGCTGAAATGTTATATTTTGTCTCTCTGAGCTACATTAATCTGCTGTTTAAAAAAACAGCAAAACGAATACAAGACTGTGTGAGGAGAATTACACCACGATGACAGCTAGCACAGTGGGTCCGTGTGCTAAGCTTTTGTCTGGTATTCAGAGCTGTTATGTTTCGTTGCAATGCGTGTCGGTAACTCGCAAAACTTCAAACACGCACCTTAGTTTGTCCCTCTGCACCTCACCGACAACCTGCAGCACAAATGGAGGAATGCTAAATTACCTGTAATTACCGTCATTTGGGCTCAAGTGACAATGACATGTTGCTAGCCATTTTGTTATTATTGGAGCATCACGTTGAGGTGAGTCCTCCCTTATTTGAGAGACATATTTCCAATTTGACACTGTGAGAAAACTTTTATCTGTTCCAGATTTTGTGTGTGTGTGTGTGTGTGTGTGTGTGTGTCTGTTCTGAAAAACAAATAAAAATGGTCGGAGCCCCTCTACTGCGGGTCAAACATTTCGCAAAACTTCATTGAAAAGAAAATTTTTGTTGTTTTCACAATAAAAATGCTGTGCGATAGTCGTTCAGGGAGTAAACTTATATAAACCTGCTCTTGCATCAGTTGGCGGCTGGTTTGGGTAAAACAATACAGTCACAACTTAAATCCAATGCCAAGTCCAACTTGAAGCAACTGAGGCCGCCTGCTAATGTTATTTATCTCCGCTGTAACTTGAGCATGTCAGGAAGACTTGTAATCTCATTCAGACATTTTATATTCTTTTGCAGAGAGAGAAGGAGGAAGTTCAAACCACCTGCTACATCGATCACAATGAGCAAGGATCAAATCTCCGGCTCCAACGTTTCACTGTCCGGGTTTTAACCACAGTTACAGAGATTTAAAGAGGAGTGGCAAAAGCAAGTGAGGTGGATCGGCAGTGCTTGACAACAACTGCCATCATACAGGACGTGTGCAAGTGGCTCCAATGGTAAGAGTTCGTCCTGTAACCAGTTGGTTACTGTTAGCTCAGCAGTCTTCAGTCAGAGGCATATTAAGATTTGCTGCGAGACTGACCTCTACCAAATCCTTCCTGCCCACAACATCACCATCCTCAACAACGTTTTGATGATACTTGGATGATTTGAGCAATGACAACATTTAATTTCCCTTTAGGATAAGTAAAGTATTTTTAAACTGAATTGAATTTTAATTTAAATATGACCTAATTCACTGAAGGGCTGCTCAGTTGCTGCCAGGTGCAATTATGTGACCCCATACCATCATGTGAAAGGTGAGTAATACTGTAAATTTATCAGTCTTGATCCTGATACAAACACACTATTCAGAACCAAGAGTGAGTGGAAAAACCAAACATACACTTCAAAGATGTCACGGGACTTGATATTCCACAACATCTCACGTTATTCGTCTTCTTTAGACACTAAAAACGCGCCTTTTTCAATTTGGCAGCATACACGGCAAGAAAACAGCATGACAGCAGCTTAAAAGCATTCGTGAAAAAAACAAAAGCATTCATACAAATCCACATAAATGTTAGAAATGTTTCTCGAGCCCTCCTTTGCAGAAAAAACAAAACAAAAAACAAAAGAGGCTTTTGTATGGGATGAATAAGCAAAAGAAGAAGAAGAAAAAATAGATCTGCTCTGCATGCCTTTCTACATCCAAAAAGATCAAGGCCAACTCGGCACAAGTCGACGCCGCTCACATGTTCGGTCGTCACTGCCACTCTCGCACACTGACCATTAGAAGCTCTCATTATTCTCCTCTGCGTCTGTGAAACGTGGAAGCGGATTTGGACGGCGACAAAGCACTGACCAATCTCTCAGATCTCGGAACGCTTTGAGAGATCTGTTTATTCCCGATCATTACGACAGTGTTTTTCCGTCTGTATCGATAGTCATTTCCTTTCTCCCCCTGCAGAAGCCTTCAAGTCTCCGACGCTGCCGCTGAGCACAGCACAGCCAGCGCAGTCCCATGGAGTGCGAAGCAAAGAAGGAAATCAATAGAGAAAATATCGCTGCAGGCTCACACATTTTTATCTTGCTTTGAACGAGTCAGCTTTAATTTCGCTTTGATCTCAATTTGCGGCTTTTGGGATAGCTTTGGCTGCACATTGAACCAGGAGGAATAAGCTTCCACCAGGGCTTTCTTATGAAAGACCCTTTCAACTGCAGGGGCCTTTATTTTTGCCTATGTGCGTCACTGTCCATTACTGGTTTACAGGGAATAAAGACATAAGAAATCAAAGCAACTACTACTAGAGGACTCTGTTACATTTCGTGCAGATGGTTTTTCCGGCTAAATCGACTTTTTTGTTTACTTCCGGGAGGATTTAAGGGAAAGCGCATGAAAATGTTGGACGGCGTTAGCGAGGTGGAGACGGGGGGGGAGCCGCCGTCGGGAAACCTCTCGGTTACGTCGTGGCGCAATGGGTTGATGCGACTCACAGCTGGCGTGGATCTCACTGCGCCAAATCTCTCTCCCCTTCAACCCCACACACCCCATTAGAGCCTGACACACCAAAGAGGACGGCGGTGTTGTGGCGTCACCTCAGGTCCGCTAAAGATGTCTGCCCTCTTCCTCGTACTTTAACTAAAAAAAAAAAAAAAAAAAAAAAAAAAAAAAAAAAAAAAAAAACGAAGAGGAAGTACGGAGCATTCTCTTGAGAGGAGTTGTTTGGGAATTTGTTTCTCTTTTCTAAAGCTGAGACAAAAGCGGGGGGTTTGTGGGGTGGAGGGGTTGTAGGATAAATGACCAGGCAGAGAAAAGACCAGCGCCTTGCTGGGGAGAAAGGGAAGGGTCTAATCTAATTTGGTTAGAGGAGGACAGGCGTTGTGTTGGTGTGTGTGCGTGTCTGCGTGTGCGTGTGCGTCTGTGTGTGCAGATGCACGGCCGTGCTGCACAGTGTGACAGGACTGTGGGAATGGGACAGGAGGGCTGCGCTGCTGAATGGAGCCTCCAGAGCCAGAAGCAGTGGGGAGTCTCCCCAGACGCGCTGATTCCGGGCCGGCCACTCAAAGAGGGATTAGACCAGAGAAGGCCTTCCTGATTAGCAATTCACACTCAAGTGCCCCCACAAGGACCTGGGGTAATAATATCGGTGTCCTTCAGTGATACAGGCAAGATTTCTTTCTCCTAAAAAGCTGTAATGTAAAAAAGAAAAAACGTTTCCAGAAAAAGCAGACCGCTCTTGCACAGACACTGTCGGACTTTCTTCAGCTAAACTTGATTTTGCAAACAGCTGACAGAAACAGTTTTGGTTCATTGCTTCATCTAACGGACTCCCAGCCCCCCTCCCCTTCCCTCCCTGCCCCTTTTCCTCCTCTTCCATTACTTCCTCCTCTCTTCCTCTCTTCCTTCCCTGTTAACCAAGCAGCACATAAAAGAGTATGATGTAAGAACACCGCACTAAACTAATATTGCTGTTTCAAAGCATGCCATTGCGCAGATGTTATTGAGCCTCATAACAAACTAAATTCATTACACGTCTGTTTATTGCAGATTGGTCAACACTCATATAAAAGTCCTCCAAGCTAGTAATTACACTGATATAGTCCATAAACACTTGAAAAGTTCACAATAATGAATTGACATGCTCTTATCGTGGGGGGAAACAAACAACTGATGCAATGCTGTACACCACAAAAAAAATAAAATAAAAACGAGGATTCATACATGACTCTACTGAACCGTTCAAACTATATGAGAAAGGAATAATGGTGAGCTTTAATGTCAGCACGACTCTTCAGTTATGGGTCGTTTTGTTTATTTGCATTTCCTCAAACGTCCAGTCTTTTTACACGAGCCGTTGCCTTCGACACTGCTGCCTCATTTTGAAGCCCGATGAACAAATAACGTTTGCTGTGCGACTGATCTGTCTTTATGGATGATGCGAATAATGCCTTTGCTATTCAAGTCTCGGTTTTATTGCGTTTATTGCTGTTTGCTACTTCTGGCAATGAGTTTTGAATAGACAACTCATTGTAAAACTTAAGAAATTTGTTAAGCGTTTTGCCACATTGTGCCGACAGACTTCAGTGTTTTGTTTTTTTCAGTGTTTATTGGTGTTTTTAATGTTTTTGACTCGCCAGCGTTCTTGCGAAGACTTAACGGACTTTCACAGAACAGCTGTATTAAAGGTTTAGTGTCTTTGGAAGTTGCAAATCCCAGTTGGAAATTCAACAAGAGTACTTCCTGAAGTCAAAGTTCCAGCTTGGATAGTTGGGAGGTCCCACATCAGTCTTGAGTTCCTGATTTAAAAAAAAAATGAAGCTTGCAAGTATGAACTTTTTATTACAATTTATATAACTTAATGCATCTTATTGAACCAGTGGCACCGATATTTAAGTTTTACCAACACGTTTCTTCTGACACGAAGCATAGCGTTATTACTTTTGGAGAGACTCATCCCAGCTTTACTTGGCAAAGAATCTGTGAGAGAAGCTAGAGGTAGAGGTGAGGAGACCTCAGAGCGGTGGAGCTCATCACCAACGACAAATCATCAGCGCCAGCAGAAAGTTGGTCCACAGTTATAAGAAGGTTTTGTTTGCTGTAAGGCCCAAAAAGATTTTCCTATTGCTTATTAAGAGAGGCATAAATAACTTGTAACATACCTTTTTTTTTTATAATGTAATTAGAAGAATTTCTGGGTTAAATGAAAAATTATTTTAAATCTAAATCTGTCAGAATGTATGAATAAGTTTGGGCTTGACTATAGCACTGTACAACCTCTGTGTGGGTTTATATTATTTCATGGTTTTGCCACATAAAATACACAATATAAATGATTGCACTGTAGCAAATTCCACAAGTTTTCTTATGAGCTACATCCCAAAAACTGAGCTCTGACTTCTAATATCAATTAAACACACCATTATGCAGGGGTGCTGTGGTGGCGCAGCACAACCCACATATGGAGGCCCTAGCCTTTGTGCCAGTAGCTGCAGGCTCGATTCCCAGCCTGGTGACATTTGTCACATGTCTTCCTCCTCTCTCATTACCTCATTTCCTGTCAAGCTGCTTTCAAATAAAGGCCACGGGAGCCAAAAAATCAACACACCATTATGCCAGTAGGAAGTAAATTACTGCTGAAGTTGACATTCTGTTTGGGGGTATCCAATTAAATGGGGTTGATTACAAATGCAATTTATAGCTCTATTTGAAAACAAAAAGAAATAAAAACCATGCATCTTTTCCACTTCTCTGCGTTGGTTTGTTGAAGTTTCCGATCACACTCATTGAAGTTTGTGGTTTTAATATTGAAAAAAAAAAAAAAGAACTGGGGGAAAAAAAGTTGACAGTTCACGAACGTTGTTGGAAGACATATCGCATTTGTTTTATGGCAGCAGCCTCTTCCTACTGCCGAATAACAAACAGAGTGGGGGGGGGGTGAAAAATACCAAATAATGTTGATAAGTAGGACCCGTCTGAGCTAAACGCCGAGTGCATGCGAGCGGGAGGAAGAACAGGATCCCCGAACAATGTGCAGGGCATGTGGACAAATAGTCTCACCTCCAGCTGAGTGTGTTGTTTCTTCTCATTGTGGCCTGTGAAAGAGCAGAGGAGGGCCATGGTTAAGAAGATTATAGACCTACCCCACCCGTACGTTTAATCAACATGCCCTTTCAACACCGGCAACAATGCCAAACATGTCTGAAACGTCTCCCCCCCCCTCCTCTACCCCCATCCCCTCCACATCTTTGCCTGTAGCATACCTCACATGTTGGAGCAGCAGCGAGCGAGTCATCTGCGCAGCACAGCAATTAGCAGAAATACGAACAGCCCAGCCCTCTGTGATGCCGGGCTGGCGTGAGCTTATCGAGTTTCCACATGAAAGAGCTCGACGGCTTCACTTTTGAAAAAAATGTTCAAAAAATGTCACCATCGCAGTGACGTGTTTGATCTTAATTTCAGGCCGGGCAAACAACAAGAAAAAAGAAAAAAAAAAAGATTACCTTCAACTCATTTTATTTCACTGATCAAAATTCCCTTAAGAATCGAAGGAGCTTTGCTTCCTCACCCTTCATTTCTTTCATCCGTGGTTAAATATGTAAATAAAATGTCTAAAGTCATTCTTCAAAGGGGAACAAAAGAAAAAAAGAGGGCTGAGGGAAAAGACAGCCATAAAATTCCTCCGATTCTCCATAACATTAGCCAGAGGGGGGCCAGCTTCCAGCCAGAGCCTAGCAGCAGGGGAGCGAGTGAGCTCCATACAATCACACATCTTAAATCCCCCCCCCATCCTCCCTCACACACACACACACACACACACGCACACACACACACACACATCCACACACACACTCGCACACACAAAAATAATAAAATATCTTTTCAGCTTCAGCCATCAAAGGGCCCTCCCTTTCACTTTATTAGTTACAGAATTATCTCACAGTTGCTGATTTCTCAGAGATGGAGCCACACTGCTTTCCTTCATCGCACTGTTGTGTTTGCACAGATGAGATAAAGTTGCAGCGTGTGCAAAGAAAAAGTGTGTGTGTTTCATATATGTAGAAAACGAGAATAAGCTATAGGTGGGGAAGGGGGGTATATGCACAAAAAAACGTGTTGGAAAAAAGTGTTGGGGAGAAATCATAAAAGGAAAAGGCGGAGGACGCTGAGACTGTAGATGCAAAAGGCTGGACATGTCTGATTCCTCCTCTTTTTTTCCTTTCCTTTTTTTTCCCTCCACCCTCATTATCAAAGCGATATCATCATGACTGGCAAAACAGTCATGAAAGGAAGGCAGGCTGGAGGAAAGACAGGAATGAGATCAGAACAAAGGCGATGAATTACAGCAAGCAAGAAGGCTGCGTGTTCTTATTAGACTCTGTGACAATTGTATCTTGTCTGCTTTATTACACCAAAAGACAGCGATAATGAGGACAGATAGTTTTTTTATTTTGCTTTGTTACATGCCAGACGTGCGTTTTCTGAACATTAGAAGGGAACTGACCTCAGCTCTGTGAAGGAGATGGATGTTACGTTTGTCCTTTTCAAATCAAAGCTGCCATGTCTTTTTTGTCCTACTCCTACATGTCAGCCATAATGAAACTCTAGTGCAGTGGGAGGGACGGAGCAGGCATTTCAGCTGTTATCTTTGTGATGGGGCCACAATATGCCGGCCGAACTGCATCTGGACTGACGTTTTTTGTTTTTTTTTCCCATCATGTTTGCATTTCATTAATAATTACCCACTAGGATAATCCAAACAAACAGAATCTTAAAAAAACAACAACAAAAAAATCATGTATTTTAGTCCAGATCAATCCTCCTTCAGTGTTTGACAGCTGGATATGCGAAATGCGAGGCACACATATGGCAGAGGGCATTGTGTTCATGACTGTATTCATCCCACTATATTTATTCTCCTGCTGCACACGCTGAGCACCGACAGCTGAAGTGCCACCGCTAAGATATGCTGCGCTTAAACCATTTAGGCACGCTGGTGCCAGGTTTCTCATCTCTCCCGAACACATTTCTGAAATACTTCTTAGAGCTCTTTGGTGACTCTTGTAAAAATGCAGTAAACGCCGCCCCCCCTGTTTACAGGCGATCAGTGTTTGGTTCTTGATGAAGACCATGGCCAGTCTGCGGTTTGAATCTTACAGCCACAAACTTTTTACAAGGTAACATGAGAGAGGTCTGGAGAATCTCAAAGGCGCAGACTTTAGACAGACAGAAAGACTCGTAAACACTTTTTTCCTCTCCAGTCATCACCAATCTGCCCTCATACGGTCAAGACGCTGGCTTAAAGCTACCAGCGAGGCGTGTCTTGAACTCACTTTAGATGTAGTTTGTCATTGGTAGAACAACATGTCATGATCAGATTTTAAACGATTTTGTTTTATTGGAAAATTAATTTGCTCGGGAGGAAAACTACCCTGTACCAAATACAAGTCACTGATGACATCACACAAGGCACGGGGGAACCAAGCACCGTTCTTCTAGTGTGTCTGCTCGCTTTCTTTCTTCTTTTGTCTCTATTTGTATGTTTTTAAACATTTTCCTTCTTCAAAGTTGCAGAGGAAACAAAGGATCAACCTGGATTTCAGACAGATTTAAAAATGAAGATGACCAGGCTACACTGGTTATATTACGTTATCAAATATCTTCGACAATCAGCCTGAGCCAAGCTGTTAGGAAAAAAAAACAAAAAAAAACACAGGTTGGTCCTTTCCGTTAGGTTGCTCTTCCAGTTCCAACAATATTTCCTGCAGAACTGCTGCATCACTTTGTAACTCTGCCAAAAATGATCACTCAACCATGCTTACACCCTCATCGCAGCCTAAGCCACTATCCTTCCAGTCAATACCGGAGGTAAGAAGTATTGCTCAGCTCTAGCAAAAACAGAAGGTGTTTGCGTAAGTTACGGTAAAATGTGTTCAGACTACAAGCAGTGACACTGTACAGGCAAGTCGCAGAAGTATTTGAGGCGAGATAATCGTTAATTCATCTTACAAGGAGCAAAATATGCAAAGAAACTCAACAGATGGAACAACCTGAACAGGAACGTAAACGCATCTGTACCAGTTAAATACTGAAAACAATTATTGCTATTTTCACAGTTTATTGTATCCATCATAGCGTCAATCAGGGGTAAACTCCTTGCAGTCCATCACATCTTAAATGCATTTCAGATGTTTCAGAATCCATGTTGAAATTTCTCAAAAGTGGCTCTGCTGCCATTATGATTACTAATGCCAGCTGACCAGTTTGACTCCGGTTCTCCTCGTGATGTCATAAGTACACATAAACCAGAGTTTGCAGTCTTTTTTTTTCATCCGTGTTCAGTTCAAAAGCCTGCACATTTGTCACCTAAATGTGTTTTTTTTTTATTTTTTATGTCGGTGTGCATTTGTTAGCGGGAAAAATACACTTTAAAATCAAACTGACAGTATTACCATGTATCAAGGAGTTTAAATCTCCATCATATTCTTAATGCTATGAAACTTTATGACTTAAATTCCTGTCCATATGTTCTCATCTGTTTTTAATTCTTTTTTCATGTCCTACTCTATTTCAGTGACACGCATGCATGAACCGAGATGCATACACATGCACTTTTCAAAGAAGGGGTAAAAAAAAAAAACATGTCACTACAACAAAAAGTGCAGTGAAACCTGCGTGGACACAGGGGAAACCAGCAAACTCCCTGAAAGGACCCCGCTGACTGGAAATGAGCTGACACACACAGTTATTTTGTAAAGACATTCCTTGAAGGAACAAAATAAAGGAAGAAAATCTGCTGACCCCAACAGTGACCACATGTTGATCGTTTGTTGTCTGCAGCGTGAGTGGAGCAAAGTTCTTGAGAGGTTATATATTCCACTTCCTTATATAGATAAGGATAGCATCAATCAAGGGTAAATTTCTCCTGTTTCTTCTACTTCATCGCCATCATATTAATATCTTTTTTTTTTTACATTATTCTAATATATGCTGTCTCGTCAGTCAATCACATTAGTAAAAACACCGTCTATACACAGATGCATAAATAAATCACCATTGCAGAAGTGGACCTCTAAGCAAAGCCACAAAGGCAGTGTCCAGATCTGATGAGAATACAGATCTCAAAGTTTACAAAAAAAAAAAAAAAGGCTAAGCAATTCCTGAATTATTGATGTAAGCTTTGCCTCTCTGGGAGAACAATGTCACTGCTTTGAGGCTGACATATTCAGAAGGAATGTAGCCAATTTCTTCTTATTTGTTTGCGTGTGGAACTTCCCTCATTGGAAAACGGAGAAGGAAAAAACAAAGGCAAGGCAGGAAATGAATGCAAGGTGTTGTTGAGATTTTGCAGTGACAATGCTGGCAAGAGCACACCGATCCCAGACTCCTTAAAGTGGATGTGGTTTTATCAACATCCTTATTTCTGCATAAACGCTTTTGCTTGAACTGTTACACCTCGGTGAGTCAAGAAACCAGCTCAACGTATAAGCAGTCTTTGCAGCCTCAGACAGAACAGAACAAGTTTACCAAAGCAGAAGCTGTACATGCACTAAGAAAAACATTAGATTAAAATAGCTGTAAATGAAATGTAAAACTTTGGGGACTTTTGTAGAGGTTGCCATCTATGAGATGGGACTGTACGTCTTAAGGGAGCTTAGGTCGACTGAAAAAGGCTCAACAAAGGCTGGTTCTGTTCTGGTGAGAACATTGGAATCTCTGGAAATGATTAAGAATGATTCTTAATCAAATTAAGAATATTACAGATAGTCCTGACCAGCCTGTTCATGAGACTGCTGTACAACAACAACGTGTCTTAAGTCAGATGCTTTGAAACAGGCACTGCAATACACACGGCTACCGGACAACCTTCCTGCCCGCAGCCGTCACCGCCTACAACCGTTTGAAGAAACTTGAGTAATGTGAATTACAACAACGTTTAATTTCCCTATAGGGAATAATGTAGTATTTTTGAGATTTTGTTTAAAAAAAAATGTAACTGTTGGAAAACGATGGTTTCACAAACACAAACCTAACCCTCAACTCTACCATAGCAGATCTAGTAGCATGCTATGGGCTTGTCCTTTTCTGTTTCACGTATTTCAGTATTTGCTTCATGTGGCCGCACAAAAGCCTGCAATATTTCATTTGTTTTTTTGTATGGCTGAAGACATTAACGCTCCACCTCTAATTGTCAGTTCAGCTTTTATGTTGCAGGCCTTTCAGAACTTTGGCCTCCAAGAAAAGGTTTGTTTATACCAAAAGATCTTAGTTATGCTCAAAAATATTTTATTTTATTTTATTTTATTTTATTTTATTTGCTGTTCTATTTATCTAAAATGTGATAAAAAAAATTGTACATTCTTATCATTTTACATGTATTCACAAATATTTTGATCTTTATTGTTCTGGTTACTATTTTTGAATTAGATTGCATCGCAAGTTTCGTTTTTTTTTTATTTGTTTCCTCACAGTTTCATGTGTAGTGTTTTTTTCTATATGTTTTTCAGTGTTTACATTTTGTGTTATAGCTATAATGGATCCCCAAAATGTACACACTCCTGACGAATTGCCAAGGCTTTTTGATGTTAAAAAAATATGATTATGGAAAATCAGTTTGACTGAGAAACAAATAAATTCCTTACAGAGAAAAATCCCAAATTATAAATTATATGGATGCATGTGGATACTCACACACAAACGATTTTCTAAGCACATTTTGATCTCGTGTTTAGTCTTCTCAGAAACACCATTAACAACGACAGAAAATCTCTAGTTTCTCTAAATTCTCTGAAACTGATGAAAACGCAAGAAGGAAACTAGTGAGAGAGGCTTTCAGGAGCCTCACAGAAACATCACAGAATCTGCAGGAATTTCAAATGAGCGCTTCTTGGTTCTACGCGTAACAAGAATCGTGTTTTTTCTCTGTAAGTCTGCACTGAGAAGGAAAGGTTGAAGACTGAAGTCTTTTCTTTCAAAGAAAACATTAAGGCCTGGATAAAATCTCTCAAAATCTTGTAGGATAATGTGGTGTAATCTTATGAAACCACATTTAAACAAACTTAAACTGCTTGTTTACATCCAAAAAGCATGTTTGGTATGAAAAAATAACACATCATGCCAAGAGTGAAACATGGTGGTGGCAACACCATTCTCCAGAGTTATTTTATTTTTTTCTACCTTCAACCTTTTGACTTTTTTTTATCTTGTCAAGGTGGATAAAGTTACTAGTCAGTTTTGACCCAAAACCTTCTTCTGTCTTCTAGAAAGGTGAAGATAAATAAGCATTTTATTTACTGAGCCCAATAATACATTCAAGTCAATAATAAAATGGATTAATGAGGTCATAATGAAAGTTTTTGGGTGGCCTATCCAGAGTTCAGAACATAATCTGACAGAAAATTTGTGGGGCCTCCTGAAGAGGACTGTGAAAAATAATAGATGTCCTTTCAGTCTCATAGATTTTGAGAACTTTTGCGAGCCAATTGTGCAAAGTTAAGATAGTTAAAACACACTTTAAGGGTGAGCTTACTTATACTTACTACAATTGTTTCTTTAATGCATCTGTTTTTCTTTTAAATTACACAGAATATATGTTTAATTAAGGGTTAAAAGTGTTTTTAAATGACATTAGTTAAAAAAAAAAAAAGAAAAAAAAAGAAGACGTTTGGTTTGGGGACCCAAAATGTCTCTAGCCCAGGGACCTGGATCCTCTTACATCCGGCACTGTGTGTGGATCATTAAAAACTAGTAGTTTCCACCTAAACTTTAATGTCGGCGCGCCTTCGAACCTCTGCGCATCCATGCTGCGCAGCATTTCGGGATTCTGCGAAACAAACATAAAGAAAACCCGGGAATAAAAACGCTTCTTTTATCATTTTACTGACTGAGTTTCTTGCAGAGAACAAACAACAGAGCGAGTAGGAAGTTTGCAGCGAGGCTTTGAAAAGTGCTGCACTGAACAAGCTGTTCCGCACGATTTGAAAATAATCTGCGTGTCAGTGTCATCTTTCTTATGCAAAGCAGCTGTCTTTGAAGGCGGATCTTTTGGCAGGTTAGACCGGGACGGAGACTCCGACCAGCTCAGACGAGCACAGCCACCAGACGCATCGAGCGCCTGCCCCGGGGAGGAGCGTAAATCCTGCGTTTCTTGGGAAACACTTTATATTATCCCGGAGGATTTTTCTTTCTATCTCACTTATTTAATTTAGAGTGCTTCGCACAAAGGGCTGGAACTACTTTTTTTCTTGTTATTCTCATTTTTAATTTTTTTATTTTTTTGGAAGTTGTTTCTCACGGACCGAAATCGCACTGCAGCAGGCGCGGAGGAGCACCTAAATGCCGATAAAGTGTCAGGAAGCGTGGAGGCGGACCGAACCGAAAGGAAACTAAAATAAAAATAAAATAAAATAAAGCGCATGGGGTAATTTCATGCACGGTGTCAGAGAGAAGTAACCAGGGGGCTTCTTCAGCCGCCAAAGTGAGAGAGCATGGACCTGACAGCGCGCTCGCAGCCAGGAAACACCGTCTCTCCATCGCGGGATTTCTCTTTTCATTCAACTCTGCAACTCTGAGCTGAGGAGAGGATGATATTGCAGTGGTTAGTTAAGTAAGTTTCTCTACGCAGCACCTGCTCTGTTTCGGTTCAGACTATTTTTTTTTTGGTTTTTTTTTTTTTTTTTTTTTTGAGAGAGAGAGAAACTTGTGTTTTTCCTGGTTGCACTGAACAGTTGACTGCATTTTTCTTCAAGCTGAGAAAGGAGAATGTGTTCAGCTGTGATCCCGGTGCCTCTGCTGCTGCTGCTGCTGCTGTGGAGCAGGGGCAGCTCCTCCATCAGCTCTATAGATCCTGACTGGTCAGGAGAGGGAAGATGCCAGCACATCAACATCCCTATGTGCAAGGACATTGGCTACAATATGACTCGCATGCCAAACCTCATGGGTCACGATGATCAGAAAGAGGCTGCGCTGAAGCTGCAGGAGTTCGCAACGCTCATCCAGTTCGGATGCCACAGTCACCTCAAGTTCTTCCTTTGTTCGCTACATGCTCCCATGTGCACGGAGCAGGTGTCCAACCCCATCCCGGCGTGCAGGGTCATGTGCGAGCAGGTCAAGTTGAAGTGCTCCCCGATTCTGGAGAGGTTTAATTTCCCCTGGCCCGACTCTTTGGACTGTTCGCGCCTTCCGACCAAAAATGACCCAAACAACCTGTGCATGGAGGCGCCCAACAACGGATCAGACGAGCCCCCCAAAGTGTCCCACACTCAGCCTCCAGATTTTAGGCC
Organism: Poecilia formosa; assembly: GCF_000485575.1. Lineage (NCBI taxonomy): Eukaryota > Metazoa > Chordata > Actinopteri > Cyprinodontiformes > Poeciliidae > Poecilia > Poecilia formosa. The sequence continues at coordinate 438,493 of NW_006800143.1, forward strand.
GCAGCAGCCTCTGAGTGGGCAGGACCTGCACCTTAAGGACAGCGGTAGCAAGCAGACGTGCAATCCCGGCAAGTTCCACTTTGTGGAAAAGAGCCAGTCTTGTGCCCCAAAGTGCTACCCCAAAGTGGATGTTTACTGGAGTCAGGGAGACAAGCAGTTCTCCCTGGTGTGGATAGCCATCTGGTCCATCCTCTGTTTTGTCTCCAGTGCCTTTACCGTGCTTACTTTCCTCATCGACCCGCAGAGGTTCAAGTACCCCGAGAGGCCGATCATCTTCCTCTCCATGTCCTACTGTGTTTACTCCGTGGGCTACCTCATTCGGCTTTTTGTGGGAGCCGACAGGATAGCCTGTGACAGAGACAATGGCGTGCAGTATATAATTCAGGAGGGCCTGGAGAGCACCGGCTGCACCATCGTGTTCCTCATCCTGTATTATTTTGGCATGGCCAGTTCCCTCTGGTGGGTCATCCTGACTCTAACTTGGTTCCTTGCTGCCGGAAAGAAGTGGGGCCACGAGGCCATCGAGGCCAACAGCAGCTACTTCCACCTGGCGGCGTGGGCCATCCCAGCCATAAAGACCATCATGATACTGGTGATGAGGAAGGTGGCCGGCGATGAGCTGACGGGCGTTTGCTACGTGGGCAGCATGGACGTCAAAGCTCTCACGGGCTTTGTACTCATTCCTCTTTCCTGCTACCTCATCATCGGCACGTCGTTCCTGCTCTCCGGCTTCGTGGCCCTCTTCCACATCAGGAAGATCATGAAGACCGAGGGGGAGAACACGGACAAGCTGGAGAAGCTGATGGTGCGCATCGGCGTCTTCTCCGTCCTCTACACCGTCCCCGCCACCTGCGTCATCGCCTGCTACTTCTACGAGAGACTCAACATGGACTACTGGCGCATCCTCGCGGAGGAGCAGAAGTGCGTGGACGGGAGCGGGCCGGAGTCGGACGAGTGCGTCATGAAGGCCTCGATCCCCGCCGTGGAGATCTTTATGGTGAAGGTCTTCATGCTGCTGGTGGTGGGCATCACGAGCGGCATGTGGATCTGGACCTCAAAGACACTGCAGTCGTGGCAGAACGTGTTCAGCAGGAAGCTGAAGAAGAGGACGAGGAGGAAGGCGGCCAGCGTCTTCACCAGCAGCAGGCCTTACATCAAGCCTCACCCATCCCTCAAAGGGCAGAACACCAAGTACGAGCCTACGCGGCAGCCCCCGACGTGTGTGTGAAGCGGGCCCAAACAGACTTTTAAAACCCTAAAAGCAAGACTGGTCCAGAAAGCACAGAGGTTCATGTTTTATGTATGCCTCATGCATTGAGAACATACATGTTCTTTTTTTTTTTTTTTTTTTTTTTGTATTTTCTGCAGTGTCACCCAACAAGAGCAGCCTTTGTTTGAAAAAAATCTCCTACCCCTTCACTCGCTTGTTCTTTTGAGGAACTTGGAATAACAGAAAAAAAGAAAATCCTATTATTTCCCGGACAAAAAGAGTGGAGTAAACCGTTTGGATGTGCCACGGCGTTACTTGAATAATGTGCAATAGATGTTTTCCTTTCTGGCTAAAAAGACACTTGTACTGTTGGTGACAGATTACAGACAATGTTAGGACCCCAGTGCACAATGGAGGCAAATGGTCAGAGAGATGAGTGCTGTTTCCAGGCTTTTTTCATGGAAATTCAGCCTGTTTTCATATATGTTTGAACTGGACTGAAAGCAGCTGCTGAAAGGCGCTCCAGATCCTTATGAAACACCCATTGTGAGGCGAATCCTCGCAATAAATTAATCAAGCACTCGATATTGAAAAGATATTTGTCCACTGTGTTCTTCTGTTGTTGTTGTTTTTTTAATTTCTTTGCTGTTTTATAGTGCAAAGGAGTGTTTGTATATGTTTCTAAAAAAGAAAAAGCCAATATTTTATAGAAAAATTAATAATAAAAAAAGAACTAGTTTTAATTGTTTTTGCAAAGCTGGAATCTCTGAGTGAGTGTCTGTTGATCAGATGGCCTTTTAAACTCTCACTGCTTTTAATTGGAGTTATCCTTTTGCCACTCAAAATATTTTAATACTTTGATTAAAAGATTACTTTTAAGAAAAAAAAAAGAATAGCCATAAACATAGCTAATGAGGGCCTCCAAAAGCCTATTTTTTGCTATCTGGTAAATGCTCCAAATGTACACTGGCCCTCTGAAACAGAAATGGCATTTCTGAGCTGAATATCTTGCCTTACTTTGTAGAAAATGGGACATTGTTCTGAAATGAGCTGCAGGCAAAGAGTGGCATCTCTATTCTTGCTGTGAAGTGTTTGAAAAAGAAACTGCTGTACTTTTGTGCTCATTCAATTTTGGCCTTATCTAAAGAAGAAGGGAAAAAAAGCTAAAAGAGAAAAAAGAAGATGAAAAGGCTGAGTGCGGCCTTACTTTGTTCTCTGCGTGAGACGTATGGTTTAATTTCTCCATCATATTTTAATATCACGCAACATAATGTCAAAACAAAACAAAAACAAAAGCCTTTATTCCAAAGAAATCTGGATCATCCTCCTGTCAGGATAAGTGGCATTCCTTTAGATGTTGAAAATTATTTATTAATTCTTAACAACATGGATGACTGTGTTACAAAGGTGTTTCCCTGTTGTCTGGATCACATTTTTCATTCATTATGACATTTATGGGAGTCTCTTTAGGAGGTGTTTTTTCTAGTTTCTTACCGGATCGGAACAAAATACAGTTTTAATTTCAAATCTTATTTCTTTCTCTCCGACCTTTGTTTCTGTTTAACTCATCCGCATCTGTAAAGCGATTAAACAATTTTCCTGATGTCACTCAAGACCGGATGAGAGTGTCTGAAGTTGGAGGAACACTTTAAAGCTGAATGTGTTGTTTCCTATCGGCGGGCCGTTTTAAAAGGAGTCGAGCATTGTTTTAAAGCGGCTATTTTAATTATCCACAGGGATTTAAAAAACTAAATACGTTGATGTTGGTGTCGTCACACTGATTCACATGCTGAGGGGCCACAAGTCTGGTCTTGAACGTACGTAACGGCGATTGTCTCTGTGGTCCTGTTGGAAAAGCATGGATACTTCATTCATATGTCAGCTTTTTTCTTTTTTTTTTTTAAACAAGGTTTAAAAATATGCAGGGATACTGAGCGTTTGTCAGAAGGTAGGACTCGTTTTGGGTTTTTGATGTTCGAATGTCCTTTTCTTGAAGAAGAAGAAGTAGAAGAAGAAAGAAAAGCGGGTTCTCTGTGGTTTATTAACCTTTCTGAGGAGTAGTGTTCCTCCGTCCCCGAGGGCATTCAAGTTCCAGCGTCGACCCGACCAGTTTCAACAGTCAAAAAGCACATGACTCACAACCTCTATGTGGCTGAATCAAAGTCAGCCAGTGTCTATTGATACTCTGAGCAGCAGAAAAGGTGTGAGCGTTTCTGAGAGCCTCAACAGAGGCCACCTGGATAAGAGCCCCCGAGGTGTCTGCGAGGCTGTAAATATAAATGACAGTTACCACCTCTCTCCAGGACTTCACTTCTCTTCTTGTCCTCTCTTCAAAGGAGGGGGAAAAAAAAAAAAGTCTGCTCAGAGCAAGGGCACAACACCATTTTTTTTTTTTTCCAGCTTAATTCACTCTCAGCTGCGCTTGGGCTTTTAGGAGTAGAAATGTTGATTCGTTAACCCAGTGTTATCGAGATGGGAGTGTTTTTCAGTGGGATGGTATGTATAGAAAAAAGAGAGAGAGAGAGGGAGAAAAGGTTCACGTTGGGCTTCTTCCAGGGACGTATCAAATAAGATGTTACCTTAGGAGGAATGAGGGGAATCCCAGTTCAACCCGCGTATAAATCACGTACCCATGTCATGTCAATTCACCTCTCTCTTTTCACCAAACTAAAGAGAAAACAGCGGTTTAATGGTGTGTAAAATTAAATATTCTGAATGAAAGAGATTTGTTTGTAACTTGTGTTGCTAATCACTACTTGATAACTGAAGACAATGCTTCCGGCTTTTCACCTGCCTTTGCAAGAGCCGAGTCGTTTCTTGAGAGAAAGTCCTGCAGAATCATAATCCGTCCCTTGGTTTCATAATAATAAATGACTTGAACCCTGTGGTTCTCACAGTTTTTTATGTCAAGAACCACAACAGTACGTGTCAGAGTCAGCCCAATATTTTAAAAGGCCCTGAGCAGGCTTTCATTCGAGGGCACACTTCCAGACGAACTTGGTAGAGTCGGGGAGGAGGAGCAGGTTTTTAGGTTCTTTTGTTCACGAGCAACCGCAGTGAAAAAATGCTGAACAACTGTGAAACACTACAGTGTAAATGAAGTGTGAAACCAGCTCACACGTAGGCACCAGAAATACTTAAATTAGTTTTAATATATAAATGAACAATACAATAAATCACGCAGATATTGCCATTTTATGATAAAAATGATTTTACAGCTCAAATAGACTATAGCTCTGGCCCAGGTTTCTTTTTCAAATATCGCTTTCTTGAAAGACATTATATGATAAAATTACTTTACAGTTCAAATGATACAGAATTTGCTTACATGTCAGGCCAACTCATGTCCATTTTATAAAAATGTAATCATTTTGAAAGACATTTCAACTCTGACTTTTTCAATTTATGCCTGGATGACAGAAATATGAAAAATATTCATTCATGCTCCTCCAATGGTTGAGAAAATCAGTTTTATATGCATTCATTCTGAAGTTACGTTTTTATCCATTTTGATGTAACTCGTAAAATTTACAAATAGATCCCTAAACATGACCTCAAAATCCAACATGGCTGCCTTGTGTAATCAACCATTAGCCATAACTGCAGTGATAAAATTTGTTTTGTTTGTTTGGTTTTTTTTATGTTTGAATCTTACTTTCACACAAACAAATGCAACCTCAGTTAGTGAAAATGCTGAAAGTACAAAATTCATTGATATGCTAACAAACAGTATAAGCTTGTTTATTAGTTTGTGTTGTAAGTGAACACACCATTTAGGAAATCCTACTGGCTTTCTGACTTTTAATTTGACTCATTATTAATTGGAAAATATGTCATTCCGAGATCCAAGTTTTGATTGCAAAGGTCAGCGTGACTTTTTCCACCAGCACTTGTTCCTGGTTCTCTCTTTTGTTTTTTGTTTTTGTAAAGTCTGCTTACGTATATCATCGTTTTTGTAGGTAACGACTTATGTATTCCAAAGTTTCTTTCAAGGTAGCCCAAGTTCCACTGGCGGCCATTGTTCCACAGATTGAGGGGCGTGGCTTTGACCTTTTGTTGTTCCAGTCGCTGTATGCAAGGATTTGCGGGAAACTTGTGTGGCTTTCTGTCCCTTTTTGCGAGCCGTCAAAAAGGCCTCCAATACCTACAGTGACGTGAATCAAGCTGCTGGGGATGACTGGCAACAGAGACGACCCCACTTTGATCTGACTCTGAGGCGACGCCCCGTGTCCTCATCCTCAGCTGCTCCTGCAGCACCTGTTTGCCAGTTGAGGCTTGTCTGGTTTGAAGGCAACGCTCAGCCTCTCGGTGTCATACGCTCAAACGTGACGCGTGTACACGCACAAAGGAATGCGGCTGGTCTTCCAGGGCGGGCGGGTTCGCTCAAATGCGCCAGACCCCGATTGATTCAAAGGGGCGTATTTTTTTGTTTTGTTTTGTGTGTGTGTGTGTGTGTGTGTGTGTGTGTGTGTGTGTGTGTGTGTGTGTGAAATGATGAAAGGAGCGACCGTAAGATGTTCAGGTCCATAAATTCTGAGTTTTGTGCGTGAGGTGTGTTTCGCGCTTTGAATAGGCACACAGAGTGTTGAATCTAGGGCAAAGAGCACAGTGTATGTGCGCAGTCTGCAACAAGACGCGCTAATAATAGCTCAAAGTCTCCAACACATCAGTCTGAACTGGAGGTAATTGTTCCCAGTCACATGCTGAAGGTGAGAGTAATTACATAAAACCCTGGCAACAATATGCTCTCCCCCTTTTTTTTTTAAATGCATAATGAACTGGCTCAAAGGCAGAGGCGGAGCCAGAGGGGGAGCGGGGGGGCCAGTGCCCCCCCTGTCATCTGATTGGCCCCCCCAGTGGGCCCCCCTGATGATTGACATGTAACAGCACCAGGTCATTCCTGTACATTATTTGGACTCATTCTAAGCGAACCTAATATCTAAAGAAGAAAAACAATAATAAATATATGAAAATAAAATGTATAAAACTTTATATAAGTCCATGTGATGACATAAATAAATAGATTTACATCAGGCGCGATACCAGCCTCCTTTATACTTGTACTCATAAAAACGAGCTGACATTGTTCTCCTGTATGTTTCAAATGTGCTGCGCTGTGGTGCAACTCAAAGGCTAAAGCCCTTCATACCTGGTGGTTGTAAAACACCAAGAAGTTATTTACTGATCCTCCACAAAAAAAAAAAAAAAACGAAGAGGGGCCGACAATGTTCGTAGTTTGGAGCAGAGGTGGCGCTAGAGTTTTTTCGTTGTCCGTCAAAGAAAAAAATAATTTTATTTCCAATTTGTAGTCATCAAACAAAACATTTAGTATTTCTCTGCGAGACCGTTTTTGAAATCAGGTAACATTTCACGAAATGACGTGATTAGAAGATGGCAGAACTCTGATCGTTTCCTGATCACTTCCTTTGGCCTGCGGGAGAAAACTCCCGCAGAAGCGGATCAGCTGCGCTACACGCTCCAAAGCCTCTGGTTCGTTAAAGCTTCCAGATCAGAGGTGATTCTCTGACAGATATTGTTCTTAGTGTGATTAATAATGAGCTCCACGATGTTCTCTGTTCTCTGTGCGTAAAGTTGAAACTGCCTGCGCACCAAGTGTCAGCTTCATTTGTTCACAGTCTGGACAGAAATGAAATTAAGCGACTCCACTTAAATTACCTTTAATTCACCCGCTACGGTCTGAACGCACAGCTTCACAAATTCTTCCTGGTTGCATCTGCAGAGAAATCTGCGCTGATTCATCGACATTTGGATCTGTATGAACCAAACCGAACAATTGAACTCTGCAAGATTTTTTTTCTTTTTCTTTTTTTTCTTTTTAACCCTATGCAGGGTTCGGGCATGCGTTTTTACCAGGATTTTTTATTTTTATTTTTTGCATGGTTTCGCTTCTCCAAAACGGACAGATGTTACGTCTGCCGCGCTCCTTCTGGGTGCGGGAGGGTAACATCTTCAACTCCATTTGTTAAAACTGCAGGGCGAGTTAAGTTTAATTCTTCGCAGCGCCGCATTGGTTGTGCAGCGGACTGCGCATGGATCTAATTAACTTCTGCACCTTTATTTATTTCCTCAAAATAAACTGATGGCTCCTCTGTTTAGACTATAAATGGATTAAAATAACGTTGCATTGTCTTTAGTTTTCTCTGTTCTGTACTGGAGACTGGAGTTAAAGGCACCATTTCAACTAAAGATTTGCAGTGAGATTCCTAACCAAGGTGTCCTGTTCATCACTCTTCAACACGCTGTCAGCTCCCGGTCAGAAAGACGCATTTAATTCAGTGTCCATGAGATGATATTCAGAAAGGATATTTTTATTGAATGATTTTAGTTGCCTCTGCAGTGAAATCTTTGCGTAAAGTCTGTCATGTCTCCATGTGAACCAGTTAAAGGTTATATATATATATATATATATATATATATATATATA
>NW_006800143.1:446241-533974 GCF_000485575.1 Poecilia formosa
CCCCCCCTTGCCCCCCCCAACTTTAAAAGTCTGGCTCCGCCACTGCTCACAGGCCCTCTGCCGATCAAACAAGTGTTTGATAGTGGCTTTGGTTTGAAAGAAGCCTGAATATGTTTATTTGCATGTGGAGGAGCGAGTGACTTTGAGGTGGAGATCAGGCAGATTAGTGTTAACTGACACAGACCTGTGCAAACAGACACTCCCCCTGAATGCAGGCGCTGCAGCGGCACTTCCTCTGAGGACCGGAGCACGGCGGCTCCCGCTCCTTTTCAGACGTGGCTCTTTATGTGCAGCCTCCTCCTCTCGGTTTGATGTTCTTCGTGTTCAGTTTTGCCTCATTTGGCGCTTCGCAGGTTAACTGGGTGCGAACTGATGAAGTGGAGAACAATGTGAGACAGGGGAATTCAACAAAAATGTAAGGGTTTTTAGTTTTTTTACGATAATTGGAGAAAAAAAAATCTAAACGTTAAGACTTTGAAATTTTGACATTCATCATCTTGTCTGATTAATAATGTGCAACAAGTGCAATTTTTTAAAATTGGTTTTGTCAACCTAAATTTAAAAAAAAACCTAAATTTAAAACCTAAATTAAAAAAAAATTAATTAATTAATTAATTAATTAATAAACATTGCTATGCAAACACCTTGAACATTTCACAACAAAAAGTATTGCTTCACTTAACATGAAACTCAAGTGATGGATGATTTAACTTTTTTTTTCTTTCAAATGATCCAATTTCTTTGTGGAGCCGTCTTTCACTGCAGTCACGAAGTCTGCTGCTATCTTTGCTTATTTAGACAGAAATTTACTTTTTTTTTGTTTTGTTTTTTGCAAAAATACTCAAGCACAGTTCGATTTTATATCTGTGAATATTGACTTTTGAAGTTCTGGCAAAGATTCTGGACCTGATGCTGCAGGTGTGGCCTTTGACTGGATAATGAACCACAGCCCAAGTTGTAAGTTGAGAAGGTTTTCTTCCAGGATTGTCTTGCATTTATCTTCCTATCAACTCTGACCAGCTTCCCTATATACTTCTTAGGAAACACCCACAGCATGATACAGCCGCCACTGTGTGTTCCAGTAGGGATTAGAATGTGATATGCAGTTGTAGTTTTCCTCCAAACGCCATTTTCCATTTTCCCTGTTGGTGAAGAAGTGTAGTGAGCACTGTGGGGGGCTTCTCTTTATAAACAAATTAATATTTTTAAACTTTTGTCCTGATATAATCATATTCTTGCTCTTCAGAAAACGTGAATTTCGCACAAGCTATCATATCTAAACAGAAAATATTACACACCATGGTTGCAAATATGTACAATTTCTTGTTTCGGATTCAAATAAGGTTGTCCTATATAATAACTAATTTCCATACTAGTGATATATTTTATTCAGAAGAGAGATTACTCCTAAATTCTTATGCTTGAGTGTATGTTAAAAAAAAACAACAAAAAAACTAATGCTTCTCAGTATTGTTACAAAGGCAGAAACATGTCTGACGGATGGAGCGGGGAAAGCAAGCACAGCGTGACATTGTCCACATTTGTGTATGTTTATGTTTCTGTGTGTGGGGTTTTTGGCAGTATAGGAGCTATAGAGAAAAAAAAGAAAAAAAAACGGATGATGAAGAAATTCTGGCAGAGCTCATGAACGCCACTGAGAGAAAATGCCTGTGGTTCAAAGCCTCTTCTCAGCAAACTTAACAAAGGAAGATGGCACAGAGGGGGAGAACATCAATGGGAGCTACACAATCAGCTGTCACATAAACTGGGAGAAAACCTCCCGGCTTTTCTGGCTGACTCTATTGCATGGCATTTGACTATTTTTTATATTAACTCCATTAAATGGACAGGGGGCAAAGTAAGATGTGAGATGACACATTTGTAGATAAAACAGGGAGATGTATCAGAATGCATTAAATCTAAAGGAATTGCTCTGAATTTGCTCTATATTTTTTTGGTCAGTGTACATGAATTATAATTATTCCAGTAGGGAGAGTAATATCAGAAGACACTTTAATGTCTGTACAGAGTCCGGTATTCATCCAACACAGCATAACAATATGTAGCCAGACTTTGATATTTAAACAAGTTTTACATTCTTGATTTGCACCAATCAAGAGAAGAACAAATTGTACAAGAAAAACATAGATTTGTTTAAATGTAGCTTAACAGAGATTAGAGGCCTTGGAAAAGCATTCACGTCCCTTGGAACCTGATACATTTTGCATCGTTAAAGTCACATCCAATAGACCGACAGGAACGTCACAGTGAAGTGGAAGGAACTCAATACATGCTTTCCAAAATGTATTTATAAGTAGTAATCTGAAAATGATGCGAGTATTGGTTTTGAGAGCTCACTGTTGTCCTCATGACAATTAAGGGGTTATAAAACAAATTGACAAAAAATGTCAGTGTCCGGGTGTGTACAGGAGTGTTTTTGGAGACTCGCACTTGTACCTACAGCAAAAGGATGTTTCCACAAAGCGCAGACTCACGGGGGCTGAAGGCAAACTTTTCAGGTTTTTGTCTGTGGTAATATTTTGAAAACCAAGTATTTCTTTCATGATATTATACTACTTTGTGTTGGTCTATTACATAAATTCCCAATAAAACTTGTGATTCTTAAACAGCAAAATCTGAAAACATTTAAGAGCTTTAAACACTTATCGCAAAGGGCATACGAAAGCACTTGATGACAAAGTAAGGCAGGATTCAAATGAGCCTAACTAATTAAATGTAGACTAATTTACTTATATTCCACTAACAGTAGCAACATGCTGAGTGTGTTTAAGTATTTTGACATTTCTGCTTATTAATCACGGTCTTGATTAAGAGATTAGAAGCAGTTTAGATCACAAGTAAACAGTTCAAAGCAAAGCACAAAGTAGCTTAACTCCACCATTTATCAGCTTGATGTTTGTGTTTTGTCACATTTTTGTGGGCAAAAGTTATGCAGAGTATCTTTTTTTCTTTTTTCTTTTTGTCTCCCCCTTTGAGACATCAGCTTATTAAGAACGGGCACACACAACACATAACATGTGCTGGGCCACAGCTGTCCGGGACTATGTCTCGTTTTGCTCTCAGCTTGCTTTATGGAGTGACAGGGCTGGAAGCAATTTGCGGTAAGCGCCGAGAAACAGTTGGGGAGATTATAAACAACTCCATTGTTGGGTATTGCAACTGTATCTGATAGTACATGTGTTCCTTGGAGTAATCAGGCTACAGGCTGCTTGAAGGATCTGGATTTCCTGGACACTGGTGGCAGACGAGATTGTCTGGTCCTGATAAAAGTAATGGGAGTGATGGCAGAAGCGACTAATCTGCCCAAGGAAGGGGTCAGGACCCACTTATCTGGGCTGAGTGGAAAATAACAGCCCACTTCAAGGGCCCAATCTGTGAGTTGCAGTCAGAAAACTTAGTAAAAGAAGAGGAGAAAAAAAAACACACAAAATGCACTTTTTGGCCAACCGCCGTTTTTGTTTACTGTGCCTTTCTGGCTCTGAGACCTTATTTCACACCAAAATTTGTCTTCTGAGCTTTTCATGTGAGACTGGAGGCTGTGGAGGGTTTGTTTAAATTTATAAGCTTGTCAAAACTTGAATAACATACAGTTGTGTGTTGTTTCTTTTTTTTTTTTTTTAGCTATTATGGCTAGGGAAGTTCCATAAAGGATTTGCTTCATTTTTCATGTCAGATATTTTTTGTTTGTTAGTTTTAGAACAGATGTGGGAATGGCCAAATAATAAAAAAATAAGAGCAAAGAATATTTATATGTATATATATATTCTTGCTCATAAAACAGCTGCTGTATGACAGGCCTGAGCCAAAGCCGTCGCAGGCTGTGGTAAGGATGGTTCCATGGAGGCATGTCAACAATGTGGCTTCGTATTTGCAGCAGAACACCTGCGATAGCTCGTTCATGAACGCTTGCATCACAGTAATCCCATTAGCAACTGTACGAATGTAAAGAGCTAAATTTAGCTTTGCATCGGATCATTGCTTAGGGTCAAGGCTTTGAGCTGCGATAGGAAGATTCACTGAGCAACATCAAGGGGAGCATCCGTTCTGTCCTCCAAAGGAGGAGAGCAGGCGGTTAGCACCGCGGCCTGTGAAGCAGGAAACTAGTGAATAAATGTAGGCCGGGATGAAGTGCTGGGTGGTGCTGCTGCAGGAATTCGGCTCTGATTGCAGTTTTTACGAGTTTCTCCGTACATCTGGCCACGACTGTGTTATATCCAATTGTAGAGAAGTATTTTTCAAGTTCATACAATACAGAAGCTTTCATTAAGCTTTTCTTTTTTTTTGTTTTTTTTACATTTAATGCATTGATATGATGCATGAACAGTCACATGTTCTTGAAAAAGAACTTAAAAGCACACTGTGTACTAGAACTTTTACAAAGCACACAGTGTGATGCCACACACACACAAAAATAAGTCAATAAAAACATTTCTTGTGGTATCATTGTCATTGCTTGATTAAATTTTACATAAATTGTGTGTTTGTTCAATTTATGTAGTAGAACGCTGCTCGGTTCCATGTAATATTTCTGACCGAAGTTATTAGGAGTCACTGGAGCCTTTAGGAGCCTGCATTTATGGCAAAGCATATTCGTGTTGTCGAATGGCCGAGTCAAAGTCCAGGCCTAAATGTACTTTAGAACTTGTGATAAAACTTTTTACATTACGGTTCAAAGATGTTGTCTTTGAACCTTATAATTGAAGTTCTGGCTCAACTTCAATTATTTTTCAAAGAAAATGAACCAAAATATCAGAAGAGACACACGAGGAAAAACCAACTGATTGACTCAGGAGAGCTGAATATAAATTTATTCACAGTTTAACACTACTTGCACTGAGATTAGAATATTTTCCGTTGTCACCCAAAATCTGAATTGCAGGTTAGGGTTTGTGACATAACAACATGAGAAAACATCCGAGGGGGTATGAAAACTTTGCTGGGTTTCCCTGTGTGGAATGCCACTCGGCACGCTGCTCTACTCACCGGCTCTCTGCGTCCTAACCTCTGCACACACCCTGACAGGGAGTCACCAGCTCCCTCAATAAGTGAACCGGCCCGAGTGGAAGCAGGAGGCAGGAATGCATGCGCTCCGGCTGAGTGTTGTTTAACCCCGTTGAATCAGTCACTCTAGTCTGAATGCAGCAAGAGGTTCAAAGCGGATCAGCGGAGGTCAGGCAGGACACCGAGCGCCTCTGAAGCAAGCCGGACAGTTCTGAGGAGCACTTTGAGGGCCACTCAGTCAGTTCATTGATATTCAAGCATTTGACCTGTGGACAACGGGGATGTCACCGAGGTTAAGACAGCACATTGTACCGCGCCAAAAAGCCAGGGGTTCCCCCCCACCCTCAACCGGCCCTCCTTCTCCCTCCGCACGGTTGTCATGGCGAGCACATGACTCCATCCGCACTATGTCACACTCATGTGGGCACATTCTCCTTTTCATTCCCTCTTTCTTTTCTTTCTCTGACTTTCCGTCATGCTGTTCCACAGAGAGGGGGTGGGGAGGTCACCAAAGAAATCTCTCTGAACGCTGACAATGCCCAGTGTGTCACGGACATCCGCATGGTACACATACAGTGCAAAGAGGAGCAAGCACTGTAGATTCAAGGAGTTTTTTTTTCCTTCCCCACAAATAAAAAACCAAAAACACTCGCCTGGCAACAGATAGATTTCCTCAGTCCGGTGGGAACTGAGACAGTTTTATATCTACCAACGTGTCGGGTCAGGTAGTGACTCAAAGTTGGAGGTCCAAGAAACTTTCAGCTACGTCTCACCCTGCTTAAGTGTGAGCTGCTGCCGTTATTCCAAATGGAGAGTGACGACATGCGTATCGTCAGATTTGTTTAGCAAAAAATCAAACCACGGCCTGATACGATCAAAAATCCTTCAACAAAAGTTAATTTGATTTGCTAAACCTACCCACTCATTAACTTCATTGCGTCTGCAGTCTGGAAATAACTGACACGCGTTTGGCAGTCGGTATTCGCAATCTCCCCTTGTCACACAAATATGTCCCTAGAGCCAGTGTCAAGGAGATTAGGCTGAAAGGAAAATTGCTGCGGCATTGAACGGCCGAGCTGGCGAGTCTGTGCTCCGAGGTGATGGGGCATGTCTGTGCCTCACCCCAACTGAACCTTGAAGGCTGCTGCTGCTGTTGGCACTGTAATTACAGAGGTTAGGCATAAATCACAGGGAAAGGAGGTGGGAGAGTGAAAGACTGAAGCCACACTAAGAGGGCAGGGAAAGTTGAGAGATGGGGAGACAGCCAGCCTCGGGGCTAATGGAGGCCCCTGACATTCAGAAGCAAACTGTTCCCTCCCAAATGGCCCCCCCTCCCCCCCCGGGTCTCTTCTTGTTTTTTTTGTTGTTGTTTTTTTTACTTTTTTTTTCTCCGTCTCAGCTCTACCACAGCCAAAGACACACGGCTCAGGTTATACATGGCAGAGATGCGGCTCAGTGGACAAAGTCCTAAGACGCTCTGACGGCAAAGTGACAGTTTGCAGAGAACTGCCAGATGTTTTTGACTTATTTATTCTCTTTCTATGCAACAAAGGCATTCCAGGCTGAGAGCTTTATGCATACTTGTCACCTATATATATATTTTATGTTAATTTAGGACTTCAATGGAATATTTGAAATTGACAGTTGGATGAACGCCTTTGAAAACAAGCTATTTGAGCAATCTTCTTAGCAGAAATGGTAGCTAACTCACTGAACATTGGTTAGCTTCCAGACACAGACCCAGCTTTTGTATGTACTCCACAAATTTTCAATAGGGTTGATTTCCGGATAATTCCAGAAACTTAATGTTTGCCTGCGTAAACTGGCTTTGATGTGCGTTTGAGATTATTGCTTTCTTTGTTTTGTTTTGAACACCCAGATGAAAGGAAACCAGTTAGGCCACTCGCAAAACGAAAGCTACCCAAACACCAGCGTCACTGTCCGCAGACAGAAGACAGTTTGACATGAACATGAATTTAAAGAATGCCAACTGAGATTGAACTATTTGGGCAGTCGATGACGTACGTTCAGATGGACTCAAAGTGGAATAAAATACCAGCGTGATGGTGGTGGCATCATCCTGAGCTTCACGGCCAGCTTGGCACAAAATGGGTGCAAGAATGAAGGAGGAGGAATACGTCCAAATGGTTAAATTAAGAATTAAATCAACAACTCGAATAACAGCTAAATCTAACAGAGTAGGCTGTTCAGGACAATAATCCGAAACACACCCAAACCAGTTTGGCAATGGATAAAGTATAGGCAAACTTTGTTTTTTATTTAATTAAGCTTCGTATCCCTATTGAAAATGCATAAATGCGTTCATGCCTGGCAAAAACACACACACACACACACGCACACACACGTACACACACACACACGCGCACACACACACACACACGCACACGCACACGCACACGCACACACACACACACACACACACACACAAAAGCAATTGCTTTGCCAGTTCTGTCAAGAGCAGTCCTTAAAGATTCAACCTGAATCATTCCAGAAGCTCGTTGATGGCTGCAAAAATCACATTGTTTCTCTCCAATTTGCTAAGAGTATTTATCCAAACACTGGTGTGTATGTGTGAGCCTGTATCTATACTGTAGTTTTGAAACTGTACAGATAAGAGAAAACTCATGTTAAATTCAAACATTGTCACCTAATTTCAGTTTTTGCAAACGTTTTAAGTCTGACACCTGGCAGTAAAACACTGGACCCCTGCGAGGAAAAATGGGAATAGACAATGGTTGGGTGGATGGTGTTACATTTCTGTTTTTTTGTAAATACCATAAAATGTAATTTTACTCCAGTGAAATGTAAGTGTATTGAAGTTAGAAGCCTTCTTATATTTTAACCAAATAATGTATTCTTTAAAAGCTGAAAGGTAACAGAGCACAAACCAACAACATCAATAAACTGACTTGTATCAAATATTTAAGCCAATAATAATATACAAATTAAACAAATAAGAGGTTTGAATAATTGAAATCTAAAATTGGATTCATTTTACCACATTTACAGAGGACTATCTTTGTATGCACATGTCTTTCAAAACACATAAATCTCACAGACAAATAACATGGCCTCAAATTAAAATCACCGTTCCCAAAAGAACAGCATGTTTACATTTGAGCCTGGTCTCACATCCTTGTCTTAGCAAGGCACATTCATGTACTAAAGAAAGCTGGACGCATCACATAACTTAGGAGGAGAATATGGAGTCTCACTGATCATATTTTTATCTAACTTTAAATTTTACTTGCCCTTTCCATCACATTTAAAAAGGCAGTTTCTGTCCCTAACCATATCCAATTACTTTAATCTATAAGTCCTAAATATTGCATGATACAGCAACATCATTTTTCATCAGTGGTGATTGATTTTAGATGTCACAATTCCCTCCACTTTTCAAATATTTTTCTTTTCAAATGAGTCTCAAGAAGGATTGCAGTAAATGGTGTATACATATTTACTTTTATGTCTATTAACAGGAAAAAGTTGCTGTCTGGGGGGGGAAACATAGTTTGTGGTTTTCATCCTGGTAAAGCTGTTTCCCTTCAAAGTAGCTTGCATAACAATTAGTGTGGATTTTGGTTAGTTAGCACACACTCTCAGTTGTAAACAGGTAACACACTCATTGAGCTTTCCTTTGGTCCTAGACAGAAACAAATCCAAAACCATACAACCGTTTGTCATGATTTCCCCGTTTCTGCCATGCTTTATTATCCTGCTGCTGCTCTGCACTCGCTCAGCGTGAGGCTGTCTGAACCTCACAGATTCTTGATGTGTCCTGCCTGCCTAATTGCATTGAAAGCCAATCTTACAAAGTAAGGGCATTGAAATACCTCTGCAGGACACTTCTGTAATGTGAGAAAATGGGTAAACATTGGTGTGCTGTGAAACTTTTGCAAGCTATTACATGTAGAATTATTGTGAGTCCACATCTCCCACGTCCATACTGAAAATTAAGTAAAATCCCAGCAAAAAAAACATTTCCTCAGAAAAACACGACTATGCCCACAAATTAGAAGGTTAAAGTTAATATACACCAAGATATTGGAAGGAGTTTAATGTTCTGGCCCTGTATAGTTTACCTGATGCATGATATATTTGTACTAGTTATTATGCCTTTTCATTTTCAACCCGTGTCATGTTTGCAACAACTTTACCTATTTTCGTGTGTCTTTTTGTATCTGAATTTGCTTTTAAAAGCCACTGAAAACAAATATTTTTTGTTGCTAAGAGAACCCTAAAAACTGCAGTAGGAGAAGCTCGGGTAATATTTAATGGCAACTTTGTTGCACAAATTTGTGCTTACAAATTTGGAGCAACAACAGACAAGCCCTGATCTCTTAACATTTTGGCACAACTAACAGAAGCTGATCTGAGAATCTGTGGTGAGACAAGTAGGCGCATTGGCTGCCAATGAAGGGTCGACACAGAGAAGGTGAGATATGGGTTTTTTTTTTTTTTGTTTATTTGTGCCATTTAAAAGTCGGTGCAGTAGCGTTCTGAATGAGCTGCAGTTGTGAAAGAGAGACCTGACTGATCCTGATTGTCTCTTTGAAAAAATCCAGCTCTTCCTGAAACTCCTCCTTCAGGAAATTCTCACAGCGTCGCTCCTCTATTAACCTTTTACAAGGTTTTTACCAGCATTGCACTGAGAAGTAGCTCGTACATACAATGAGCTCTGCAGATGTGCAGTAAAAGCAAGTGTTTGCTAATTGCTTCTGGCTAGTCTGAAGGAGCTGAGTCACAGGGGTTTCTCTGTGAGGCAGAAGCGGGGAAACTACAGCTTTATATGATAAAAATGCTTTGCATCCATGTAAATAAAGTACTATACTATACATATACTAATAAACTGAAAGAAAAAAAGGACTTACGCTATTTCGATGTCAACAAATGTTGACTGATTGTTTTTTGAAAACACCTAGAAACAATCCAAGTCAAATGGCCGTTTTGGTCACAGTCAGCTAATGTATAAACAATGTAAAGTTAGCAAATGAATATGCTTTTAGATGCTTTTAAAAGTCTTAAAAATAATTTCCCATGATCTCGTATCATAACTTAATCAGAGAGATGCAATCTCTCAATGTATGCTCAATTAGGAAATAAGGAAATGATGATAACCTCTGCTGGAGCTCCAGTATGATCTGTTCATATCAGACTATCACAAAAGAACAGCAGTCAAGGTCAGCACTTTTTACCCCAAAGCCAAAGCTGCAAAAAAGACAATCATTGCTTGTTGTTTTAGAAAGTCAAAGACCAAAATGGGACTTGCACTGAGCCATAAAGTCATTAACAAGAAGCTTTTAACAGGTTCCAAGGACCCCGGCTTACTTTTTAAATAAAATATAAACAAGGGAAAATATCAAACCCATTAATCTTTCATTAAGCTCGCTGGATAAAAAAGAATCGCTTAAAGTATCATTCGCTACCATCACTGCAAGTGCAAAAGCCCCCTGCTAACATCAAAGGCTTCTCAAAGAAACAGAGCGGGAGAGAGTCAGTTAGCTGAGTCTGGCTGAGAACCAGCTTCTGGTTGGGTTTTAATTTGGGACTGACTCATAACGGCAGCAAAAGGGAAATGTGGAACCAGTCTTTAATGGTTTTTGTGGCACTTTTTGGCCTTTCTAACACCAAAAAACAAAACAAAAAAAACACAGCAACAACAAAAAAATACACATCCCTAAACAATGCTCTGTTGTCCACAAACGAGCGGCAAACACGGGCGGGCTGGAGACAAAGGTGGAGAGCGTGTCCTCAACAGACGCGAGGCTTTGTGTCACCGAAAGAGATCAGAGACTTCTCGTGGCAAAAACAGAACGATGGAGAGAGTCCGCTTCAGAAAGGCACACATGCACACACTGTTGTGAGGGCAGGAGGAGGCGGAGGAGGAGTGGTTGGCATATTTGCGAAGGCTATGTAACAGCACTCTTCAGGAACTGACTGATCCAGCTTTGTGTGTTTGGGTGTGGCATCCTGAAACTATTTAAGCAGCTCTTTAATGCAAGATCAGAGAATCATTCTTTTTGAGAAACACTTTATTAAAGCATAAGCGCTTCCACGTGACTTCAGACGCAGCAGCCCAAGATGCACTCAGCATCTGTGTGGTTCAACGGGCCGCCGTTCAGGATGGGCCGCTGACGCTCTAGGTAAAAATACTACAGTTTATCACAAAAATTTGAAAACAAACATGATCTAATTGCTCTTATTTAAAACAGAACACCAATGTTTTTTTTCTTCCTATTAAACATATTGGTTATAATAATTGTTAAAATAATGTGACATTTATAACATTTCTTTTATTTTAGCAAGAATATGGACTAAATACCTCTAAAGTTTACTAGTTGTTATGCAGAGTCTTACATCGTTTTGCTGTTTTGGTAAAACAAGCTGTATACATTCACCTGTCCTTTTATTAGGTACACCTGTTCAAATGCACAAATAGTAACTCAGCCAATCATGTGGCAGCAACTGAGTGCATTTATGCACCTAGAGGAGGTAAAGGCGAATTGTTTGAAGTTCAAAGTGAGCAACCGAGTGGGGAAGAAAGGAGATTTAATGCTTCAGGAATTACCGATCTACATGGATGTTCATGCACAGCCACCGGCAGCAGTGTGGACAAAAATGCCTCGTTGATGTCAGAGGTCAGAGGAGACTGGGCAGACAGGTTTAGAATGACAGAAAGGCATCAGTGACTCCAAAAACCACGTATCACAGACAAGGTATACAGAATACCATCAATTAAAACGAAACATGTCAAACCTTTAAGTTTCTTTAGCTAAGAAACTGAAACTGAGGATACAACTCACACAGGCTAACAGGGGAGGGAGTTTTTAGCACACTTTGGACCCATCAGTGGAGCATTGTTTCAATGAGCCTACCCTGCTATTGTCCAGCCTAAATCACCTCAAATTGGTTTCCAGGACATGACGGCTAGTCTTCCGATCTACTGACGTCTACAGTCACCAGAACTCAGTTCAAGTCCGCCCCTTTGGGATGTGGTGAAATGTGAGATTATTTAAATGGATGTGCAGCCAACACATCTGCAGCCACGGTGTGAGGCTATTATTTCAATATGGACCAAAACCTCTGAGAGAATGTTTCTGACACCTTGATGAATATCCAACCTGGTGCAAGAAAGGTGTAGTGAATAAAATGGCTAAGGGGATGTAAAACGCAGTGTGAGTTGGTTATGCTAAGTTTATACTTGACGCATCAAACTGGGCGTGAAGGGGCATGCACCAAACACGCCATCCATGCTCTTGCACGTTTACCTCGCGCACTGTCTTATCGATATCTGACTTTTTACAACTCGGCACAGATCGCGTACGCCACATTTTACTCAAACTGGACGATTTGGAAGGTGCTCCTGCAGCGCTGGTATGTCTGCACTGACATTCATACAAACTCTCTTTGAGGTCTGATTTCAGAGAATACTGCACCAAGTTACATGTCAAGTACTAAAGCCACACCGCTCACTAAATGCAAAGCTCTGAAATGTCCATCTATAACTCAACATGGAGTTAATTGGGTTATCTGCTTATATGTTCACAGATTTTTTTTTAAATATTATTTTGGCTCTAGTGGCCTTTGCCTGACATTGAAATGACAGGAAAGTGGGTTTTGAAAGAGGGGGATGACACGTGGCAAAGCTCAGTTTGCCGGGACTTGAACCTGTGACGGTCACTTAGATGATTGAGGCCTCCGTACATCAGTCGTCCGCTTTACTGCTGTGCTATCCGCCACACCCAATGTTCACAAGAGTTTCAAAACAGCTTTAAATGAACGTGATACGATCGTCCATGTTTTTCACAAAAAGTGAAAAATATTTTCTTTTACCTAGGTAACAGGAGGTGTGCAGCAATAGGTGGGGATGGAGCATCACTGTGTCACCCTATGCATCATACTCTCCAACCCTTTTTACTCGCATTACAATAACATTGGGTGGTATGAATAGCATTTTCAAACTGGACCTCTGCAAAACTCTGATACCGGTAGACGACGCAACGTTCGTGCTGAGATCTTGTCCTCTTGCCGCCGTTTCAAAGCAATAAATCATCTCAGCGGTGACGCCAAGTAGGTTAATAACATGCAGTGGATTGAGGTTTGAATATCTGCAAGCGCTGCAATGGCAGAAGAACTGATTTCAAATCCGGGAACAACATAAAGCTATCAAAACACATCTTCCCGACCGGCAAGGCAACGCTTAGATACATCCTCTCCCAGAATCCAGTGACATGCTCATTTCTGTCTCTTCCATGCTACACAAAGCAGGTGATTGGCTTCAGAGGCCCGGTATATTATATGAGTTAGTCATGGCTCATACTGAATTAAACATGGGAAAAGAGCTTCTTTTCATCCGCAGCCAAAGTGCTAAATCTGACCACTGCAACCGATCCTCACCCACTTCAAATCCTCCCTTTGATACCGAAAGCGTGGGAGCTTCAAATGTATCAGTTTGTGCTCGTTTCCCCCCCTCAACCACCCCCGTGTTTCCCTCGCAAATAAAGGCATTCGCCACCTAAAACAAAATTACACAAAAGCAAAAATAAAAAAAATGTTGCTCCTGTAGAGCAACATTCTTTTGTTTTCTGCAACAGGTACTTTTAATCAACAAGAAAGCTTTACCTGTTGTGCAAAGCCGTATTGGTGGGAGACACGCTCTTTTTATTTGGTCGGTGAGACTCATCCTTGCTGGTGGGGAGTTGTGATATTTTCGGACAAGTAGGATGAAAGCTTAAGGTCCTGTGGCTAATGAGATACTGAGGCAGTAGGAATGATGGTTTTAATTACTGCCCAGGACTAGTCCGCAGGGGGCGATTGCTGAAGAGCATGCTGAGTGTCCTAGGTTGGAAGTTCAGCCTGATGCCAGTCATGCTGTGCCTGGCTGCCTTTGATGCTTGCTCCCCTCTGCTTTATTCCCACATTGCGCTTATTAGATTCTTTTGCCACGGATGCTCCGCTGCACCTTTGTTCATACACAAAGATTTAAGCAAAAAGGCGGAACGAGAATTGAACTTCAAACCTCTAGGAAGTTTCTGTGTCGCAGACAGGCGACTTAATCTTCTTTGGGTCGCGTATCTGCAAGGAAGAGATGGTGTGGCCTTCTTAGTTGGGGGTTTAAACATTTGGCTTCATTGTCTGAGGTAGAAGAGAACTAACGCGAGTGCTAAATTAAGAGGTTGCTTCTGTGAGGGAGGTTTCCTGTGCGCCCATATGCTTTGCATCGGAGGAGTACAGTACACTCTCTTGCAGACCCAGCGACCCAGCAGGAGGGTGTTGCTACGTGCCTCCTCTCTGTTCTCCTGTGGCCCAGCTGTGGACCGAAACCTTGTTGACTTTTTCCAGAGATCACAGCGAGGTGTTCCTGACTGAGGCCAGCTCTGAGGGGTTTCTGCCTCTGTGGTCAGCCTCATGCCTGTCCAGCCAACTTGACTTCGGGCGTCTCCACAAACTGGTGGAGGGTGGAGGAGGGGGAGAGATTTAAAAAAAAAGAAATAAAAATAAATAAAAAAAACAGTAAAGCTGGAACTTTGAGAACAACTTTATTTTCAGCTGTTTTATTTTTCAAACATTTGCTTCCCACATTTGAGAGGATTTTCAAGGGACCAAAACTTTGTGAGTTTTAAAATGAAAATAATCTGTTTCTTGCGCAGACTTCCTGTCTCTGTGCACACAAACTCTACAAGCCAAGGCCACGAGTCGCTAGATTTTGTTTTGAAATGAGCAGGAAGCGAAGTATTTGCCAAGCACTGTGTGAACAAAACAAAGCTGTGCGCCTTATGTCCTTGGGGCTCAAGTTTGCAGGAAAACTTTGGAAGAGAGTAAATAATTTTGGGAAAATCCTGTTATTATTATTATTATTTTTTTTTTTGGCTTGCGTGAGGGGTTGCTTTTAAGCACTTCACCATTTTAAATGTTCTCGTGAATATGTGCTGTTCAACTTAGAAAAATACATCAATAAAATGGAATGACAACCGTGGCTTGGATTTAAATGTTAATTGTTTTGTATTTAGCCCTGTCTAAACTAAAACCACTCAATAAAATCGAGTGTCATCAGCTGTCGTCAGAGGATACTGATGAAAGGAGTCCACATGTGTAATTTAATCTCAATACGGCTTCTATGTGAAGGCCTCAGAGGTTTTTATTTTTATTTTTAGAGAACAGACAGCATCTTGAAAACGAAGGAACTGCAGCTGACGGGTCACAATGTGGAGAAGCTTCAAGCAGGGTCAGGCCTCGACAGAGAAAAAGAGCTTTATGCATCACGTTGGGAGCTTGTCCTCATAGACATGTAGGGGGGAAACAACAAGCACGTGAAAGTAAGTTCAGCAGGGACATGATAGAGTTAAAGTGGAGAAAGTCGTGACTGTTTTAGGTTCAAGATATATAATGTATGTACAACATGAGTATTTCTTTCACAAGTACTGTTTTTTGGATAATCTCTTCTAATCGCTGCTACAGCGTGGCTTTATCTCAGTATCTCACTGTTTATGTCACCTATAAACTATTATCCGTTTTCTGCCAAATGATGTCACTGCTGCCATGTCCAAACATGGGAGTCATCAGCTCACAACAGGGAACTACCACATAGACAATTTGCGACAGTAGAAATTCACGGAAACTGACTTCGTTTCACAATGCAGCGAAGAAAATCTGTCACACGAGTCCAAGCAAAAAATGTGTTGAAAAATTTGTTTATTTTACTGCTAAAAGTTTCTAGGTGTTGTAAAATTAACTATTTCTTTAATTTGAAAAAAAAAATGCATATATAAAAAAATTATAATTTTAACATCTTAATTCACTGAAAGTCTTCCAGTGTCAGTGCACATAAGGGGCACCAAAAGCATGATTATGCGGGGTCCTGTCATAGCTGGAATACACGTAATTTCATTTAAACATTTTATTAATCATAACATGAAATTTTGAAAAACACAATTTGTTGTTCTTTTATTTTAAAACATGTTTATTGTTCCTTAATCTGCATTCATTTTCATCCAGCATACACTGTGATTTCTTATTTGCTTGAAACCCTGGCAGAGATGGGAAAAAGCGCTAAAATAAATAAAACATTTTTGTTTTAGCACAACCTCACGTTGAAAATCGTTATAAAATAAAGCCTTCAGTGTAAGGACAGTCATCCACTGACAAATCAAAGAATAATAACTTTAAGAAGTGACTGACTTAATCGATTAGAGCTCCAAGGAACTTTCAGTTAATGACACTTAGCATTCTGTTTAATTTGTACCTTGTACTTGCTGGGCAATGTAAGTAAGACATTTAAATAAGGGATCACTGTTAGTGATCTGCAACAAAGTGTAGCATCTTCTAGTCGCCCAAGGGTCCATAGCAACCATTAACCTCTCCCTCCGTCCCCTCCAACATGCCGACTGGGAGTTTTGCTGCATAAATACGTTTCCTGTCCTACCATCACAAACGGAAACGTGTGGAGTTTCCCCAAGGGTAACTAGGATTTAAACAGAGCTGTTTGCTACATTTAGATGTGACATCAGATGTGTCCAGAAGACACAGCATGGCTTTCTTCGATGACTCACTCAACTTTTGGATCCAATCCTATGAAAAACCTACGGGGTGAGTAAAGGAGAGGACAGACAACTTGAGTAAAGAGAAACCGTCAAAGATCCTCTTCTCCGGGTTCTCCAGCTTTATGAAATCTTACAGGAGAAGACCATGTGCTGTTTGCTAAGTTGGGGTTGTTCAAAGTATTGGAAGCAGAGTTGCCATTAGGTGTGTCGCTGGTGATTTTGTTTTTTTGTTGTTGTTTTTTTTAAATTGAGATTTAAAAGGAAAGTTTTCCTAAAATGTTGTGTCCGAGATTCAAAAGATGCATTTATTTTCGGGCTCTTCCTGAATCTTTGCTGTTGGTGCTAAAAAATGTAAATGTAAACCATCCCCCCCAACCCCCTCTTCAAATTTGACATTTGGAAGTAAAGATTTGTAAGAACTATTATGTAGGCCTACAGGAACAAATAAAAAAAAGATGTTGCAGTGTATATAGGTTTCACTGTATAAGTGCCATAATTAGCTTTTAAACCTCATGCTTACTCTAATAGCTTATTTTTCAAAAGCTTTAGAAGCCCATGATGTTGTTTGTGTTATGCGCCGCCTGCGTCTTCTTAAGAGAAACACACTGCTGCGGAGCAGATTAGGTTTCCATGGTTGGAAAGAGAATAATCTAATTTCCATAACCCGCTTACAGATATCATGGTATGGTAGATACTTATTATCCGGAATCCCCTCTTGCTCTGGTTCTGCAATCAAGAGTTCAAGCTTAATGGAGTCGCTGTGAATTATGTAAAACGGAAGCTTTGATCTTGTTTTGTTTTTAATGATTAAACCAGGAAATTAGGTTGAAAACAGACGCGGCAAATCGACACAGAAACATGTTTGTGAAAGCTGTGTGTTTTGTGAAAGTGCAGCCGGTTTGAGATACTAACCGTGTTCCGTGTTCCCTTTCATCAGCTCTGGGCCGTGGTATCTCACAGAGCATGATTAGCGTAAGCGTGGAATCCACACGGCTGGAGGCTGCGGGGCGAGCTTGAAGCCTGAAGCGCATTCATCAACGTCCCTGGCAGGGTGCACCTTTCTCAGCCTCACACCACTCAGCTTGCAGTCCTCTCACTGGCCCTGTTTTCTTCTTTTTTCTTTCATTTTACTTTTTTTTTTTTCCACAAGCCTTTGTGGTTGTATTTTTTTCTTCTTCTTTTTTTTTTTTTTTAGGAATAGAGGTGTTTATGAAGAGATCTCACCCATCCTATTTTGTATCGGTTTTTACAGTGCTGCATTTTTTGTGGCAGCACAATGTGTTGAATCATGTCTCAAACTGCTGCATTCCCAAAATGTGCTACGGGAAATGTTTTGCCTATCTTTAGCTCTATATACGTTTCCTCCTTTTGCACAACAATCAGGCTTGATGACATTCAAGTCAATGCCTTTTTGCTTCATCTCCCCTCAGTCTTCTTCCAGCAGGTAAACAGTAACAAAAGTAGGTCCTCCTAGAATCGTCCCTCAGGTTTGAATATGTAATCACTCTTAGATCTCAGACATGAAAGACTTGCATACATCCTCCCAAAATGCCCTCTGAGGTGCCAAGTCCTCTTTCAGATAGTCAAATCTAGAGCAGAGTAGAAAAGTTTGTCAGGAAATGATAACTCATGATGAGGCATATCTTAAAAGAAGAGCCTTAGATTAATTTCTGACTTTATAAATGTATGGGGTTTTTTTCATCACTTTCTTTAGAAATGATCAGTTAACTTTTTTTAAGTGTTGACATTTTTTTTAATAAAATTAATTATTCTAATAAAAATAAATAAATACATACATAAAATAGGGTCTTGGTTCAAATCTAAAAATCTTAGAGTGCGCTTCCATCTTTGAAGTGAATGGCCTCGAATAAGATTTTTTAATACCAAACCCAATTTTGATTCATTTTTTTCCATATAGTGACATATTGAAAAATGTCACTATATGGACATTTTTCAAGGCCTCAAGTTAACCCTGAGGTTAACGTGCGTTTAGAAAGCTAAACAGATTATGAATTAACTGCTAAGTGTCAAAGTCACTTTGTTGTGTATTACGTGCCGCCACAAACATTTGTTTGGGTTCTAAGCTTCATCAGCACCTATTAGGGTGAGTTTGTGTACCTTGGCCACAATCAAGTATGGACTGCTAGTTATTTCTTGTCTTTGTCTCCATCTAGTGGCAATAAAAGCGATACCAGCTACTAAAAATCCCACAGAGAACTGCAACATGTTGAAAAGATTAATCCGCCCGGAAAACTAGTTCCCAAACATTACATGTGCTTATGTCTTCATAAGTCCTTATGTAAAGTCTCTGTTATGGTTTTTAAAAGAAAGACATTACTAACGACACAATATTTAGTTATAAGGCATATTACGAGGAGGAAAATGAAATCGAAGTGGCGTATTAATATATGTTTCATTGGAGTACTTAAGCAAATTAGGAGCAACATTTAGTCTTTTCGATTCTGGATGGGATCTGCGCGAAACGTTTCTGTTTGCGAAGAATTATTTAAAAAGTAAGTAAACTTTAATAGATTAAAATAGACAAACAAAAAACATACTGACAATGACCAAATAGCTTCCTAAACGAACGTCCCTGCCGAGTTAAAAAAAAAAGTATTTCAAAATTTGTTAATTTTCAACAATTTGCCTAGAAATTAGTTAAATCAAAAATATGTATATGTTTGAAATGACGTACAGTAATGTACAGTAAATGTATGTTTATCTTTTTATTTTTTCCGGTTTCCAAAAATTAGCTTGCACCTGGTGAGCTAGCCGCAAGTTAACCCTGAGGCCTTCGTCTCCCTTCAGGACCCATAGTTTTCTCTTTGTATGCGACTCATACTAGTGCGCTTTTGTTAGTAAAGTACATCGAGTTGTTCGTTAGTGTGCTTTGAAATTTCTCATCCACAATAAAAGAAAAAGCGAAAGAAATCCCCTTTTTTCCTCTAGGAGTTGTGCCGTTGCAGAGTAACCGACAATGACCGGTCGTGCACGAGCAAGATCAAGAGGCAGAGCACGTGGCCAAGACACGGCAGCGCCCGGAGCGGTAAGTTTCACTTCGTTTTCTAACTACACGCTGCATTGCTGCCTTCTTTTGGCATCCAGGCCATCTTTAGTCGAGACCCATTCAAACGACTCCATAAAAAAATATACTCGGCTGGGAAAGTTTTACACTGTACATGTTATTTAGAAAATGGTGCATAATATGAAACTTGTAAATATAAACTTGAACATGGCTTTGGTTATGTGAAAAATATTCCCATTTTGGTTGCAATAAATTGAAACGTACCTATATATATATATATATGTGCATACAAGTTAAGAGTTAAAATTAATGATTAGTTGTGAAAATGCTTAAAAAAAAATCTTACTATTTTTTTAATGCTTACATTAAAAAATTTTACAATAGCTCCTTAGATTGTGTAGCATATTGTAATTGAAGAATGACCTTATATGCATGTTTACATATGCTGGTATTAAAATAGAAATGGTTTTTTATGGAATCCACACATTGTTGGCCATTTAAGCACATTTTCACAAATTAAATTACTTGATTTTTCTTTACTTATTGTATACAAGTATGTGAATACATTAGCTATTAAACTTGGCGTCTCCAACTGCAGTCCTCAACAGGATTTTAAACTTTATTCTTATTCTTTTGGTCTTTGGCAGACCCAGGCCCATGAGGTGGCACCAGCACCTCCCCCTCCAGCAGAGGGCGAGCTGGTTGGCCGAGGCAGACAGAAGGGCGCCCCTGGAGCCATAGCCAGAGAAGGTGAAATAAAGTTTGTGAATGCTGGAAATAGGGCATTAAAATATAAAAAGCATGTGGGAGTCTGAACTTTTGACAGATTTCTAGGACTTGTTTGCAATAATGATATATGATATATGAATAATATATTCAGTCTATATTTACAGTGCATCTGGAAAGCTTCACTTTTTTTCACATTTGGATAAAATATGGATACTTCCCAGTTGCACTGTGCTCTGTATTAACTTTCAGTTTTGTCACACCGCTTTTTGTGAACAGTTTAAATTCTGTGTAAAGCTGTTCTGCAGATCTCAACTGGATTTCAACAAGTGAAGCTTGGAGAACGAGGCGGACGCCGACGGGACTTTCATGACACAGGAGTATACACCAGACAGGCGATGGAACATGTGAAGGAATCAAAGACTGGTCAGTCCATTACCACAGACATGTACTGGAATATATATATATATTTTTTATTTATTTTTTTGTGTGTGTGTGTGTGTGTGAGATGAGGAATATCGTAAAGGTCATATGTGTGCACACTCCTACAGGAACATCTGGTGCCACCATCAAGTTGACTGCAAACTTCTTCCGGATCCTGTCTCGCCCTCAGTGGATTCTTTATCAGTACCACGTGGACTTCAAACCTGCAATGGAGTCGCGGCGCCTGAGATCTGCCCTCCTCTTCCAGCACTCAGAAGTCCTTGGTACAGCTCGGAACTTCGATGGCGCTCTTCTCTTCCTGCCTCACAGACTGCACAGCAAGGTGCAGCATGAGTCTCTTCAGTTCCACCTCCAGCACCTCCTGCAGATGTTTTAATGGTTTTAACTGGGTCAGCCTCTGCGGATCTAAAAGTTTAAACCAACTAATAGAATATTTCAGATTTCAGTAAATGGTTAAAACGTTTCTGCTGTCATCAGTCATGTAAAAGAAAAAAAATGTGCTTTCACAGTAATATTAAATGGCTGTTGTCCTATTTTTGCACTTTTAAGAGCTTTCTGTTTATTTGATTATCTAGCTTTGTTTTTTTTGTTTTGTTTTTTTTTATGATGAATTTTTAGGAGACTGTCCTCTATAGTGAGACGAGGAATAAGGAGAAGGTTTTGATAACCGTCACCTTGACAAACGAGCTGCCACCCACATCACCAGTGTGCATTCAGTTTTACAACCTCATCTTCAGACGGTAGGTCAGAGGGCTAAAATAACATCAGGAGCCTCGTTGAGAACTTGTAGTCATCTCATTTATTGCATTGAATTTCACAGGATCCTGAGAGTTTTGAACATGCAGCAGATTGGACGCAACTACTACAACCCCAATGAGCCACATGAGATCAGACAGCACAAGTATGTTGGTTGTTATTTATTTGTTTTGCTTGCGTTTAAAATCAACATGTTTCAACATTAGTAAAATTTTTCAGTAACAATACAATCAACTGACAAGAGCAGAGCAGATGTTTTGTCCTTGCGTGGAAAATTTTGTCTTAGTTGATAAATGTTGAAAGAAACTAAAAGCTGGTCAACCAATAAGGAGGAAAAAAAAAGAACTACTGATTGCAGGTTGTTAGTTTTAAAGTTTCTTTCGGATTTGTGATCACCAAGGCTTTTTTATTTTGTCTTGTTTTTAGATTAACAATTTGGCCGGGGTACTCCACCACCATCCTCAATTATGAGTCCTCCATCATGATGTGCACCGACGTGAGCCACAAGGTGCTTCGTAGTGAGACGGTGCTCGACCTCATGATCAATCTGAGGCAGCAGTGTGGAAGAGAACGCTACACTGACATCTGTGCCAAGGAGCTGATTGGCCAGATCGTTCTCACAAAGTAAGACCCGACACATCCTTGTAGTTGTTTCCATGTTTTTAAACTTTAAGTGGCTTCTGTTGGAATAATTATAAATATCTTACACATATTCCAAGACCTGGTTTCTACATAATGTTTTTCATTTTAAGGTACAACAACAAAACCTACAGGGTTGATGACATTGCCTGGGATCACACTCCCAGCAACACTTTCACTAGAGGAGACACAGAAATCTCTTTTAAGAACTACTACAAGAATGTAAGCGTTAAAACACAAAATGCTCTTGGTTAGTCCACAGTGATTAATGTAGACTCAAGTCGGTGTCTTATGTGCCAGTTTTGATTTAAAGATGCAACCACAAAAAACAAACAAAAAAACATTTCCCGACAGTAATTGTGTGCGAGTTTAAAACAGCCTGATTATTTTCCTTTCTACTCTGGATCTATTTTTTTCCATAGCAATACGGTCTGGACATCCATGATGTGAACCAGGTGCTGCTGGTTAGCCATGTGAAGAAGATGGGCCTTCCTGGAGCGCCCCCTCCTGGCCCGGCAATGCTCGTGCCAGAACTGTGCTACCTCACAGGTGGGGTTTTAAGCTGCAACAATGGAAAAATGTATTGCTTAATTTGTTGCAGGAGTGAAAATGTATTTGCAACCATGTATAGACACAAAAGTATTTCAGTGTCTGTTGGCCGTGCTGCATAATGTCAGGTGATTGCTGAAAATTCTGCTGATGATTTTTGATTAGTCAATTCATATTCAAAGTAGC
Organism: Poecilia formosa; assembly: GCF_000485575.1. Taxonomy (NCBI): domain Eukaryota; kingdom Metazoa; phylum Chordata; class Actinopteri; order Cyprinodontiformes; family Poeciliidae; genus Poecilia; species Poecilia formosa. The sequence continues at coordinate 469,150 of NW_006800143.1, forward strand.
CTTGATGTAATGCATAATTTGTTGAATATGTAAAAAGTGAATCATATTTTACAGGGTTGACTGATAAGATGCGGAATGACTTCACCATAATGAAGGAGTTGAGCACACACACCAGACTGAACCCAGACCAGAGGGAGAGGCAGCTCAACAGATTTATAACGAGCATTCACAAGTAGGTGGAAATAAATGTCAGCTTACATGCTTTATGACCACATGAAACATTGTAATAATTCCAAGCCTTAAAAAAAAAGTAAACTATTTTATAAAATTGCCTTAATTCGATACCAGTATGTTAATATTTTAAATGAAAACCACACATTTTGTGTCAGCCTTTCTGCAAACATGTTGTCAAACGTAGTTTCTTTTACCTCTAAGGAACGCTGATGCGCAGTCGGAGATGTCGAAATGGGGACTCAGCTTTGACGAGAAACTTCTGAACCTGACTGGCAGAGTCCTTGGAGGAGAGAGGATTTACCAAGGACCAAGATCCGTGTGTTCCCAATCCAGAACTTTGCCCTTAGAATCGATTGAATTTATCCTGAGTTTATGTATCGCTATTATGTCCTCTAGTATGATTACAACCCCCAATCAGCTGACTGGTCCAGAGAGATGCGTGGCATACCTGTGATAAGCGCTCCCCCACTGGACAACTGGCTCTTGTTCCACTCTCGACGCAACAGCAACGAAGCGCAGTCCCTCCTGCAAACCCTGCACAAAGTCTCCGGGCCCATCGGCATCCGGATGCAAAGGCCTATAATGTGAGTCCTTTGTCCTACTTCAGATTTCCATCCATCACATTTTGTTCCCTCTAAAATGTTGTGGTATAGCTGTTAATTTTTGGTGGCAATAAAGTAGATTTTTAACTATTAATATGTTGCAAGGTAAGTAAGACCATTTAGTTTCTTATTTCTTTTAACCTAGTTTTCCTTCTTATACAGAATTGAGTTTGAAGACAACCAGCTGTCTCTCCTCAAAGCTCTGCAGCACAACGTGGGACAACAGACTCAAATGGTTTGTTCTGGAATAAGATAAGATGTAACTTTATTAATTCTCCATAGGGGACGTTGGGGGATCTTATACATTTGCTATTAATCTGAATGCAGAGCATATGCTATGTGACTATAGACAATAACAACCCATTTTCTTAAATACTCTTTTATTAGACTTTAAGTCCACTGCTGGCAAGTGTTGTAAAATTTGGCATTATGTAGATTGCAAATAATTTTAATGTGAACGTTTTTGCATAAAGTATTCGGCACAATAACACTCCATTAAACTTGTATAATACAAATTTAAAAATGTGAAAATCTACATGCTAACATTTTTATATCTTTGACTAGAATAGTTAAATTATTTTCCATTTTCTAACTTTGTTTTTGTAATTATAATTTCTAGGTGGTGGTTGTCCTTCCCAACAGCAACAAGGACAAGTACGACAGCATTAAGAAGTACCTTTGTTTGGACTGTCCGACTCCCAGCCAGTGTGTGGTGGCCCGCACCCTCAGCCGACCTCAGGCGCTCATGACTGTGGCAACGAAGATCGCCCTGCAGATGGCCTGCAAAATGGGAGGAGAGCTGTGGAGTGTGGAGATCCCTGTAAGTCCAGGAACATTTTTGACATTCCTGCCTCTTGATTTCTTCATGTTGCATATTTCCATTCTTGGCTCTTATTGGTGAGTTGATGGGGTTTATGGTTTTTCTTTTAGAAATCATTATTCATTTGTAATCAGTTTTAGGTAAAAGTAAGTTCAGTGGTTTTAGTGCTTTGTGTTTAAGATTAGCATTAACATTTGATATGGATATTTCACTGAATGACCAAAGTGTGATTCATGCAGCTCAAACAGCTGATGATTGTGGGCATTGACTGCTACCATGACACGTCTGCTGGGAAGCGGTCCATCGGCGCTCTGGTGGCAAGCCTCAACCCGACCATGAGCAGGTTAGCAGCCGCAACAGAGACTGATCCAGCTTTATCATACTCATAGTTCAATTGGGCTCAACATGTGCACTTTATGGCATTGAATTGGTTGTTTTAAAGACTCCTTAATCTTTGTCTTCAGTCACTTAGTAGCATTTTGCTTTTTATTTTTCTCCAAGATGGTACTCGAAGTGTGTCCTGCAGCACAAAGGTCAGGAAATAATGGATGGACTGAAAATGGCCCTGACTGGTAAGTTTCTTTTTTTTCCTGCTCAACACCTTTATTCTGTAAAACTTCTTCTTAAAAGAAGACTGCCCTTTTTCACCTAGGTGCCCTGAAAGACTACCTGAAGTTCAATAACTGCCTGCCATCTCGCATCATTGTGTACCGGGACGGAGTAGGAGACGGCCAGTTGCAAAGTGTCGTCAACTACGAGGTGGCTCAGATGATGGACTCCATCAAGTCCCTGGGGGAGGACTATGAGTAAGTTTGTTGGCTAAAAAGATTTCCTCCAAAGCTAATGCATTGTTCATTTGGAGGTACTATGCAGTGGTTTCCTCTGTTGAACTAATGTATCTTGGTTCCTACATAGTTTGTAGGGAATGGCATAAGAGCATTTCACAGATCTGGTTTATCGGAGCATTAAAACCTGGCCTCTGTTCTTTGTGTTTATAATGAGCTTCATCTCCTCATTGTAGGCCCAAGCTGAGTGTGGTGGTGGTCAAGAAGCGCATCAGCAGCAGGTTTTTCACCATGATCGGCGACAAGTTCACCAACCCACCACCGGGTACCGTCATTGACACGGAGGTCACCCGTCCAGAGTGGTACGTTTTAACTGTCCCTCTAGGCATGTCTTGATGCTGTAGCTAGAAAATAAAACGAGCTGTACTTTTCTCCTCACCAGGTACGACTTCTACATCGTGAGCCAGTCCGTCAGATCCGGAAGCGTTTCACCCACTCACTACAACGTCGTCTACGACACCAGCGGACTGAAGCCTGACCACATGCAGCGGCTCACGTACAAGCTCTGTCACATGTACTACAACTGGCAGGTGGGCAGGTTCAGAAATGGACTACAGGATTTTTCAGCAGGAGAAATGATATTTGGATATTTTTTGGAGAAATAGCCTGATGGTTGAAATAATTTCTCAGCCTAATCAAGTTGCTCTGTTAAGGCTAAACAACATTTAGGTTAGTTTAAAAAGAGATTACACATCTGGGTGTTCCTGCCAGCTCAAGCTTTGATTCAGCTCTCATGTTAGATAAAACTGGTTCAGGTTTTATCTACCTTAAGTTGGATAAAACCTGAACCCGTTTATTCCAGGTTCAGGTAATTATGGCTAAAACAATCTGCCCAAACATTATATATATTCTTACACCTATAATGTAACAAAGCTCATGCTAAATCTTGCATATGATTAATCTTTTTTAAAATGTCAGAAATGATTTATTCTTTGCAGCTCATGTTTTTCCCTCTCGTTTGTGCTTTAGGGGATCATCCGTGTTCCTGCTCCCTGCCAGTACGGCCATAAGCTGGCTTTCCTGGTTGGGCAGAGCATTCACAAGCAGCCCAACGTCAAGCTGGACGACTACCTTTTCTATCTTTAAAGGACCGTTGTTGTTTTGTCACCCACTCAATTTTCCTATAAGAGTGTTATTTTGTTAGAGAAAAGCAGTTTGTATGTGGTCCTGCATGTTATTGTTATGTGTAATTAAGTTACACAGTTGGGTTTTTTGTGTGTGTTTTAAAAAAAAAAAACTGTCAAGAGAAACTGTTAGAATAGTACAGTTCAGAATTACGTTGGTTGTTTAAATAAATGTTCAGACATTTTGGTGTTTGATCTGTCATTTCAAGACGAAACACAAGCATTTAAAAATATTAAATTTATTTATCTTTTTAAAAAAGATTGCACATGCACACCCACACAATAATTTGTAACCATCAGTATAGGCTGATAATTTCTTCTCAGAAAGCTAGCACACGATTGCAGACATAATATGCTCTTAAAGACACCATGGGGAAAGCTTGCACTGTCTGATTAGAAATTTAAATGTACAAAAAAGGCAGTTTGAAAATCAAGTATAAACATTTAAAAACAATTTTACAAATGGACAAAGTACAAAAAGAGTTGCAGTCACTCAAATAAAAGCAATGTCTGTGGACATGGTCCATAAAGAGGAACGGATGATCAACAGTTTGCTGTAGATTATCATGGCTGCTTGGCCGAAAATTGTAAGAAAGTTAGAATGTTTTGCATACATTCTCTTTTTTTCCTCTTTTTTTTTTGGCAGTTTAACTCGTATATAGAAAACATAGGCTCAACTTTAAATGTGCTGGAGGATGAGATGGTGGGAGGGAGGCGGCACGAGGAGATGGGAGGAGACGGACTGATCAGCTCATGCACAAAGTCGGACGTCTGCACAATCCTGTTTGGGCAGCTCGGATAATACATTGGCTTTCAATTCTTTGTACATTCACTACATTAAGGTGTAGATATCTGAATATATATTGACAGACAGACATACAGTACTTGTATCCTGCAGCAATGGAATTTGAGACGTACAACAGGCATCATTGACAGACTGTAAGAACACAGGTGGAGAGATGGGAAGGGCAGCATAGAGGTAGCCTTGTGTCTCATAGTTTACTGCTGTTAAGTAACTAAAACCTACAGTCCAACGGTTGCATGCAGGAAATCGACTGCTGCACAATGATGGTGCTACAGTAAAAAAAAAAATCAATCCTATGGGTTCGTTTGACAAACTAATCCTATTATTTTGCACTGCATCAATATGGTGGCACAACTTGACTAATCAGTCTAGAATTTGCTATGAAGGGAGGATTTTTAAAAAAAAATTTAAACATGGGAATCTGACAGCTCTGTAGAAAACAGGACTCACCCTGCATATCAAGTTAGGAATAACAACGCCAAGAAAAAAAAATGCAACTGCTTGACATGTCACTAACCATTGTGCGATTATAAGGCAAATACATGGAGGTTTGATTAACAGGTATTCACTGCAGAGACCCTGTAGTAGATACAGAATGTGCTTGTTTTCTAAGTCTGTGGGGGAGGAGAGGCATGCCACTGCCACAGCTGTTGAAATGGAGCAGAAGAGAGACTTTTTTTTTTTTTAGTTTTTTCCTGCTGATTTGTCCGTATGCTGCGTGCCCCAACTTTAAACGAGCCCGACACCTTTTTGCATGTGCTCTGAAGGAGGGGATTCAGGAGGGAATGTGCTGAAGTAAAAAGCACGTAAGCCTCATGTTTCAACCGGCTGCTCTCTTCCAGCTCCAATCCACATGCTCCACGTGTTGCATTTGATTAAATAAGAACTCCAAGCTGTAATCTAGCCCTCGTTTTTGTTTGTGACGTTCTGCTTTCTGAATGCAGACACACAACTCTGACCTGTGTGAGTTTTTCTTTTTTTTTTTCTATAAAATGCAAGGCTTTGAGCATGTGCAGAACGCTCAGGGCTCTGTCCTCGCAACCAGCCGGAGACGTGGAGGTACACGCAGCACAGCACAATGTGTCTTCCAACACTTATAGGTCATGGGCCCATAATATGAAATGCGGTATTGAAAATATGGCGTTTAAACCCATAACAAAATACAAATAGTCTAATATACAACAGATGTAAAAGAATAAAACATTTGCTAAGCTCGCAAATGCCACCTGTGCACCGTTTTCCATGTTGGTTTTTATTTTTTTATTTATTTTTTTTACAATATAAGTGGATGCCACTATTTCCAAAGAATTATCTTACAGCGCCAAGTCTTTGTAATAGTTTCTTCCCTTTGGAGAGCAGTCCCCTTTTCTTTTTGGAGGAGCATATATCCATAGGGGCCCTGAAGGGACTGCCGGGCCCCACGGTGGCGGGGGCAGAGTCGAGGATGTGTGGACGCACTGTGGGAGAGGGTGCTCTTCTGTGCGGACCCGATTTGTCCAAAGGAACCTAATGGAAGACCCGTAAGGGACAGTTGAGGGTGTTAAAAAGCCAACCGTCTCTCACACCACAGTCACTACTCCCACACCTTAAGTCTTAAGTCCTTTCTGTCTCTGCAGGGCCACCATACAGCTCTTAAGTCTACCTCCCTGGACGCTGTGCTGTGCACTTGGACAAACATCCCCCTCTCCCTACCACCCCCTCTGCCAGGTGAGATTTATTGTTGATGTCGCTATAGAAACACATCACAATTTAAGGATGGAGTTAACTAACGTTCACATAAAGGTGAGATTTTCGCCAAAAAAAAAAAAGAAAAAAGAAAAGAAAAAGACTATGAAAGAACAAACAGATTTACATTTTGGGGCATATTGATATCACATTCACTTTCTTGCCTCTTAAATATAAATATATACTGGTACAACTGAGATACAAAGATACTACTAGTCACCATTACTGTTCTGTAATCATGAGCTAAAAGGCTCTTTTCAATTGCACTTCAGAAGAGGAGACGTTCGTCGAGGCGAACTCCAATTTGCAGTGCAGTAAATGTAAATAAATGAAACTTCACTCTGAGGCTGCGCAGTGTCTTCTTCTGTTGATTAGATGCCTTTTTTCCCCACAAAAAGGTATTTTAACATACAGTGTTATTCCTCAGCAGCAGCAGTTTCGATTTAATTTGAAGTCAGTTTTCCCCCCGCCCCCCCATAAATCATTTCTGCAAAAATACGGGAATTCTCAAAAGAAAATGTAAATTAACACAATTTCCAGAATTACTTCCTTATTTCATTACCTTTCCTTACGTAGATATATATTCTTTATTTTGGATTTGCCACATCACACAGTTGAAGTTGCTCGCTAAAAACCCTCATATCTGTGTAAAAAAACTACAAGTGGGTTCAGATGCTGAAAGCAAATTAGTTGAGATTTATTGTGCTACATATAGATAGAAACCACACCTCTGAAGCAGAAGCTCACTTCATCGCAGACAGTTTATGATTGGTACAATTTGAGCTTAATGTTTTGAAAAAAAACCTTAAAAAAAAAAAATAACTGAGGCTGGAAAAGTATGGAGTTTTGCAAAATATAAGACAAAACGCCATATGTTGGAAAATAATGTTTTGGTTTATTTTATGTGAGATGTTTTGCTAATCTTTAAAAGAGTGTCATTATAATGTGCCAATAAAAAAAAAGCTATGCTATGAAATCTGAGAATGTGTCTAACACTGCATGTGTTGGTCAGTTGGTAAAGTTTGGAGTCCAAACTATTGTAGAAATCACAGGAAAATACCCGGGTATTCATTAAACAACAACAGAGCTGCTCCTTTAAGGATAAGCAGCTGTTTTCAGGTAAACAATAACTTGTGTGTGTTTAATTTCCTGCTGACAAGAATATACTTTAGCCTAAAACAGAAAAGCGCTCCACTTTGATCATAAATGTGCATTTCAAGAAAATCAGAGAAAAACTATTTGTTTTAAGATGTTTCTAGGTGTTTGCGTCCACAAAAAAAGTTTGATTTAATCATGATAGTTTTTACTCAGGTCTTGTATTCTACCTTTCTGCACTCTTAGAAATCGAATTATTTGCCGTTCTTGTAATCGCAACTTTTTCTTTCTTTCTTTTTTTTTTGTCATTGTTTACAGTGCAATTGTGCAAGAATGGCCTTTCAGCATATCATGAGTTACAGCAGGAGACTTTTTTTTTTTTTTTGCAGGAGACGGACATTGTAATGTACAACACTCAGAGAAACAACTGAAGATACCACACTCCTTGTCTAATGCGTTGGCTAGGGTAAGTGTGTCCGTGTAAGAAAAAAAAGCTGAGTGTTTTTTTTTTGTTTGTTTTGTTTTGTTTTGGTGAAGCGAAGATGTCTGCTGAACCATCTGGAAACGGTACAAGTCCAAAAAGAATGAAGGCCGCACGTGGTCCGCACCAGAGACTAAGCATACCCCGGTCATCTGCGTTAGATGAGGAGAGCGTAACCTTGGTATCCTCAGTTGCTCACTTACGTGACGGAAACAGAGCCGTTAAGGTGTGAAATGAACACTCTTCTTCTGTTTTGCCAAGCAGGTGAAGAAAAGAAATAAAAAACAAAAAGTATATATGGTGATGGCATTTCAATAGTTAGCACTGCGAAAATGGCTAAGTACAACATGTGGAAAGGAGTAATCTAATGACACCTATAAATATTCGAACAGTTGCATCGTTTGTTAAACACAAAGAAATCAACAGCACAAATTTACATTTAGTAAATAATTACGTCTGAAATGATCCTCTCGTTCGGTAACATAAGCTAAGTGACCTTTGCTTCTGCTACTTTTACAAGAAAGCAATTTACAAAACAAGGCATTCAGGAGTAGATACAAAAAAGTTGTACTATGCTAGAGTTGAAATCTTTTTTTGTTTGTTTGTTTTTTATCAAATGTTCGAGGGGTCATGCATCTGGACTATTATACCATGCTGAGCTACAGACTACATAGATCATCTTTCAGTACAACAAAACTATTTACTCTAATAGAAATCAATCAGGTCAAACACAGAATATATTCATAAAGCATCTGTTAGACTGTTACACGGGCGTGTGCAAAACAGTGTTAATTGTTGTTTTTGTTTGTTTGTTTTTGTTTTTTTTTTTGTCCGAGACACGGGTAAAAAGTCACAGGAGGGAGAGTGTGTCTGTTCGGCTCGCTCCCTCTCTGAGAATGCTTTATGAATACAGTATTTCCATTGATCGTACAATGCACACCCTTTCACAGTAGTAAAAAAATGAAAAATAAAAGTACCTCTGTAAGTTTACTCTTTTGTTTTGATTGTTTGTTTTTTCCTCATAGATTTTAAACATCTATTATATTTACAGTGTAATTGCTCTGAAATCCCTTTCAACCAATGAGAGACGCACACTCACAGACACGGAACTGAAGGAGATAGAGGGAACAGAAAAGAGTAAAATGGATGACAAGAGGGCTAGTACTGCGAAGGAGCATGTACCCTTTTGGTCTTTATCCTCGCCGGAGTGTCCTGGGGATACCGAGATGGGGAGTCAGTGAGAAAAACGTCTACGTCGTCAGGCACTTCTTCTAGAAAGTTGGAAGGAACAAGCCCCTTGTGTCCATTGAGCTCGCCCTGCGGAGCACACAGCAGCGGGTTAGACGCCAGCCGCCCCAAAACCGCCACCGTTTCTGATACAGTGGCTTAAAGAGAGCTTACAAGGCGAGACGGGGAAACTGATGAGGATTTGCGTCGGAAGAAATTTATATTAAAAAAATATGGCAAAAAATATTGTCAGTCGTTTTGCTCCGTAGTAAAAGAAGTAGCAAAGACTCCAAACAAACAAGATGTTTTCCTTTAACAGCAGACATTAAATGAAATAAACAGCGTTGCAAACGATGGAGCATGTTTTTAGAGTCGTGAACCAAAAGGGGGAAAAAAAACAACAAACTCAAAATTACAACTTTTCTTTGCACATATTATGAATTATGTAACGACTTTCTCTGGACTATAGATTTTCCTAATGAAAACCTTTTGAAACATAGACTGCTGGTTGTAACACATGGAATGACTTAATCACCTCTAAACCGGATTTACAGAATGAGGAAAAGAGTCCAAAGTTCATTTTTGAGTGATATTATGTTGCTTTTTAATAAAATCAGTATTTTTCCATGACTTTGAATGAATGGTAAGTCTGTTTAGTTAGTAGAGAGATTCCAGGTTTGCATCTTGCCTAGAAGAACATTTTAAAGATATCAATTTGTGTTTTTTTTGTTTTTGTTTTTGGTTTTTTTTACAGCAAAGCGATACAATTATGAAGTACTTACATAATAAAAACCATCTTCATCTATTTCACCAAAAACTGTGATTACATCGCCGGCACAGAAAGTCAGCTCAGCCTGTCGAAAAAAGAAGAAACTTTGAGAAAGCGTCGACCTTTGACTCCTCACGCTAGCTGCTAACAGCAGACTCCGTTTTTTTGGGGGGTTTTTTTGTTTGTTTTTTCTAAGACGTTCAGAGAAACACCAAGTCTACTGTGGTTCGATGAGTTTGAAATGTTGTGCTTCCTTCTCCAAATCAATGTGATGCATCTTAAAGTTTGTCAATTCAGCCTCAGTGAATGGACCACTGCACGTCTGCAAATGCATCAGATGTTGGAACTTGAAGACAGGATCACAAACACGCTTTGTCGGACCCGGGCCAACGGGACCACACAGACCAAACACGTCTCAGATAAAGTAAAGAAGAGAAAGATCGACAAAAAAGAGCAAACCGAAGGAGAGGGAGATGCAAGACGGAGGGGCGGAGGGGAGGGGTTGGTAATTATGACCACCAAGGACAAAAGGGCCGTGGCCTGTCATACGACGCCTACCTCTTCCTTTGCGGTTCAACAATCAAGGGAGGAAACACACACACACGCACACACACAGTAGACGGTAGCGTACCCTCATCAACCCTCACTCACCTCCTCATTCAGTCTGCTGCCTTCATACTGAGTCGGTGGCAGTGCCAATAGAAAGGTGAGAGTGAGTGAAACCAAGAGGGAGGGGCCAAACCAAACAGCATGGGAAAGTATTTTCAATAACCCAAAAGTACAACTACAGAGGTTAACGCCTCCGTCAGCTGAGAGCGTACGCTCTGTCAGAAGACACATCTAGCAACGTAGCCATTTATCTATCATCAGCCAGGGAGGAATACAGTTACATTCATATGCAAACAAACCCCAACAAAGAAACATTAAACATGATACGATCTGGCATGTTTGCTGTTTTCTTGAAGTTTGTAAACTAAAACATACCGATAAAACAGAAGTTTTTCCTTCCCTGCTTTTTATGTCGAATAGAAACGGTTTTTAAAAAGTTGCGGTTTTTCTAGAGATCGCTACCTCGACGTCGACGTTCGGGGAGCTCTCTCGGGGGTCGTAGTCGTACAGGGCCACCATCCTCCATGTCGACGTCGGATACTGACGGCCGCTCCGTCGGTTTCTTTCTGCGAAGAACGGGAGTGAGAAAACGGAAAGGTGTTTGTTTTTAGGGACGTTGAAGCTTCACCCACTCTGGAGTAATAAACGTGTACACTGAATCATCGCTGAGCTGCCTCCCCCTCGTTTCTTTACAATTTGCTTCTAAGGAAACGGATCAGGTTGTTAAATAATGGAATATATTTTGTCCTGCTATTCATGATATACTCGCCAAATGAAGGACACGCCAGTCCTCTTGTCTTATATATAAGACTTTTAAGCTGTTCATAAAAATACATTTTTGACATAAAACACATAAAGTTCTGTTAATTGCAAAAAAAAGTTTTAATAAATGGAAGCATCAAAGGCGTCTGGACCAGGACAAAAAAAAAACTTTAAAGAGAAAATTTATGCTTTTTTTGTTTTTATATATCCAAAAAGAAGCAAACTACATGAAAGGAAACAACGTCACATGTTCTTGATGTATACTGAGACAAAGTATTAGTCAGCAACACCTCAAAGCAGCTGGTATAGGAGGAATTTAGTGGTTGGGAAATGAAAAGGAGAAACAGCACAGAAGAGGCAGAGGAGAGTCTCAGTGCACACAAACCTCTTTTGGACTTTCTGGACCTGCGATTTATTGAACGTCCATCTTTAAAACGGTCGCAGTTCACTTCACAGGGAAGAAGAAAGTGATATTTAGGTTGGAATAACACAGGAAATAAAAGGCAACCTAGAGGCAGCGTTGAGTCGGCCAGACAGCAGCGGAGCACAGCGGGAAAGAGAAAAGAAAAACAAAATCGATCTCACCTAACTTTTCCACAGGTGTGTTCAGTGGAAGGAAGCCCTGTTTGAGGAGCTGGTCCATCATTTCATCGTCTTCTGTCTGGATCTCAGAGACCATGTTGCAGGGGATCAACCCCACACGACCTCTGATCTCTGCCCTGTAGAATCCGTCCGTATCTTTATTGCCAAATACCTAAATAAAACAGATTTGTTTGGAAGGTGGCATTAAAAAGAAGAGGCGGCACAGAGAAGTTAGTGCTGATAATGCACCTGTCTACAGGTGAAAATTCTTTGAATCCTTCATAATTTGCAATGTTAAAAGTTCATTTGTTGCAGTGATCTAACAGTGATGAAGATAGGTAATGGTGCTTTTGGCAGTGTGGAGAGTTACCAAGATCTGCTCCGACTTTGGACTTGATAATAATACACAGTAATCCAAAACCAGCAGATGTTATGACTCCTTAAATCATCACAGATTGTGGAAACTTTACAATTGACACTGAAAAACTTGTGGTCTCTTATCATTCTACAATCTGGGCCTTGATTTCTACAACTTTGGACCCTCAAGAAATAGTCTGATCTTTTTTATTTTTTATTTTATTTTTTTTTTGCTGACCCGCTGGTTCCGATATTGGTCAATACTGATTTTAAAAAACAACAACTTTTTTTTTTTTTTTTACCTTTGCCGAGGCAGATAATCAATCACCGATCTCCCAAAATTAAGGAAATCGGGGTCAATTCATCGTGCACTTATCTAATACTAAAACGCAAAAAACCATCTGATTTTCTACGAAAACGTTGAAGCATTCAGCATAATCAAATCGCAAAAATAAATTTGATCATTTTCTATATCACACACAAACGACCGAGAAGCGGAGAATGAAGCCATTACCTTAATGATCTGGCCCTCCTTGAACGGCAGCTCCTCGTCGGCGGCGTCCGGGTTGGGAGACATGGACAGAGGGTCGTAGTCGAACAGAGCCACAAACACTCTGGTCAGGTCCTCCGATTCGGACTCCTCAAAATAATCCGGGGATTGGCGTCCCCGGCCGTGCCTGCGCCCGCCGTAGCCGTCTGAAACACAGAGGAGGCCTCTGCTGCTACTACCAGCCTTATACAGCCGCGCGGGCTGCAGAGGCAACGAGAGCAGAAGGTATCTCTTTGTGGCTGACGGGGGGACCGGGTAATGAGACGTGTGAAGAAAGAGCCAGAGGTCGAATACCGTAATGAAGCTTTTATTCGTTTCCATTTGGAATAATTAAACCCCTTGTTGTGTTCAGACACTTACAGAAGACTACTTTCAAGACAAAAAACAAAAAAACACATCAAGGTTCTTAGTTCACACATCTTCGCTTGCTGGTGTGTCAGTAACCAAACCGCCACGAAGCACGCTTTACGGCACAAACACACAGGAGACGAGCAGTTTTTTCGGGGTGCAAGGGAATGACACATCAAGACACGAGTAACACTGTTCATTGCTGTTTCACTGCCTTCTCTCACAGAGGCTGATCGACATGCACGGCTTTTTTCTTTTTTCCACTACACGCAACAGAAGGAGCATTCCTGTGCCACATGCAGGCATAATGCAATGCATATAGGCCACGTCTAAAAGCAACATGCAGCAAAGGACAAGCGACGGGATGCGGCGTGCTCCGGTGGGAGGTAACAAATCAAATGCCCCCGGTTGTTCCTGGCAACGCAGATATCAGGGACAGTGAGGGGGAAGGGATGAACCTGATATCGGCTTCTTTCAAGCAGTTCATGGATCACTGTGTTAAATGTTTCAATGGCAGATTGGAAGTCTGACTAACTAAGTAACTTTGAAAACTGAGGGAGATGCCAAATGGTCTTTGTTTTAGATGGCAGCGGAGTTGATGAATGTACAATCGAGGGTTTGTCAAAGCAATTCATTCAGGAGTGCATCAGTTCATTCAATACCGGCTTTCCGTCTCACTGTTTTGTAAAAGGGGGGGGCAAACAGGGTTGGGGAAGGTCATGCAAAATGAACACAAGAAGCTATCTGCTCCCCTATAAAGGTGGGGGGGACAAGGAAAAGGTGATGGCTGCTGTAGAGGGAAGGAGGAGGTACACTGTCTTATGGTGGAGAGTTGCTTTGATATGAAGGGTGAATGGGAAGAGTTGGTGTGTTAAGGGTTTGTGGGGATAACAGGTGCAGGGGCACAAACAGGAAAAGGGGTAGTCATTCCTCCAGCAAAGGGAAAAAAAAAGTGGCCAATCTTCCCCAGTCAGCTTTATTCAGCTAAGCTATGCTAGCACAGCAGCTAAGTGTCCTGCACAGAATAAAGGCCATCATGACATCACTGCTTGTTTCCATTTGGGGACTCTTGGCCTTTGTCTGGCAATGTTATGGTGATTTGCCATCTTGAGGAGAAGCTGCACCACATACCATATTGATCCTCTGAGGACAAAGACCGCCATATCCTGCGCCGAGCTACACTGCCATAGTAAACATCCTCCTTGACGGGTGAGAGGTTCCCCTCACTCCCCTCACTGTTACTGTCCATGGTGATCTCTACAGAAGACACCAATCACAACGTTACGATCAGAGATCCCCCACTCACACACTCCGCTCAGAACCACGACCCATTCACTCATGCTAAGACAGTATGATGACGAAGGTTTTCACTCTGGAGGCTACGGGTGTAAAACAGCAATGTTTGCATTGGGGGCAGATTGGGGTGGTCATGTAAACATGTTAACCCACAAAAAAAAAAAAAAAAAAAAAGGAAAAAAATGGAAAAACAGGCATAGAGAGTGTGTCTGCGATAACCTCTCGGGCAAAACTGCATGTGAACATTTGGTGAATCCGGCTCATGAGGATGGACTTCTACAGGGCGCGCAAACACCCAACAAAAACAAAAAAGGGTCTATATGATTTTAAAGCTCTATGGGTGGAGATGCTCGGTTGGTAGGGAGGGAGAGGGGGGGCCACATGGTATAACTAGCACAAACATCAGTCGCCCTGCAGGGTGGAGATCCTTATGTGGTGACCTCACTAACCAATGGATGGGATGGGTCGTCGCTGCGGAGGGGTGCCGATGTGAACCGGCCTCCTCCCTGAGTGGTCCAGGCGATCGGGGCTTCCGTGTGATGGCGAGTTCCCAATAATCTTAGGACACAAAAAAAAGAAAGAAAGAAAGAAATAAGGTATCCAAAATGTAAACCGTCAATAATATCAAGACAATAAAACATTAAAAAATAAAAATATAATTCCACAATCTTTTAAAAAAAAAACAAAAAAACAAAAACAAACAAACTGAAAAACCATAAGAGCAAATGATATATCTTCCATTTGTCCTTAGGGAGGCAAAAATAATAATAAAATGACAAAGAAATCCATTAACCCAACATCAAAACAATTAAAGCAAGCCAACCCCAAACACAAGGATGTGGACTTTCAGATTCAGTTCAGGCTAAATGTGAAGCTAAAGACCATTAATTTGGTTTGTTTTGTTCTGTGCATGTCAGCTTCTCCATGAGAAAATTAAGCAAATGACTGCAAAAAAAACAAACAAACAAAAAACAGGTTGGACTAATACAGATGAGAGAAATAAAAGTGACACTGACTGGCAAATGAAGAAAGACGTTGTTGGCCAGCAGCCAGCTTCTATCGGTGGCTGCTGGCCGTCACAAAAAGCACAACATGTGATGCATGAAGAAGTTATGAGGATTGTTTTTGCTTAACTGAACAAAGTAAAAGACACAAGCAAGAGGTAGAGATGCACCGACAAATTGGCGAGCAATTGGAATTGAGTAATTTACAGCTTGACCAGCCCTGACCGGTGATCGGAGGTTCGGAAAGTCAAACGTCCCACCGTTTCCCAATCGTGAACACACCATATCCGAGCACAACAGTTAACACTGGGTAGGGTCAGCCATGTTTTAGTGTCAGAGGATGAACAGAGATGCAAGAATGTATCTAAAAGGAAACTAGCATTTGTGCAAAAATATCAAGGATTTGCGGTAATTTCTGGCCAAGACAGAGAGAGCAACACTTTAAGATAACAGGAAGCCACGAAAGTGACTCTCCCCCCCCCCTTTTGATCTTTTAACTTCTGCAAAGGAACAATCATTTCTGATGTACAGGTAGCAGTGTTGACAATACTCAAGCACCTGTTTGAGTAATGCTAACAAGCTAACCGTGTTATTAGCTGACGTCGGGTGTTAGACACGGTTCGAAATGTAAACTCCATGATCTTTTGTCTTGGTTTTGCAACAACTGCTCCTGTGAAATTGGAGTCCTGATAGACAGTAACCAGTAAATGACTGCACACACAAACTAATCATCTCAGTGTCGCTCCCATGTCTTCTTTAAATATGCAACGGCTCTCAAAAATGCACGCAATCCTGTTACGATGCTGGGTTTTTGTGAGTCTCAATGAATTTATGATAAATAAATTAAAAACTTTTTCCACAAGTGACATCTACCTGTACAATTCAACTGAGATTAAACTCATGACAGATGATAAAAAATAAAAAGGGAAACTTTACAAATGAAGAAATGCTGCATCCTAGTTGGGTAACAAACTGATGCTTTGATTCATTTTTTCGAGTTAAATTAAATGACCCCTAACCTTTGATACAACTTATTTCCTACCATTAAATTTGTTTTTCCACTTGAAATATACAGTACAGTAGATATGTCACGTGGAAAGGTGAGATGGAATTCTTAATAAAATTGTCTTTTTTTTTTTATCCCAAAATGCTACCGTTGTAACAAGGGTGTATACAGTTTACAAAAAACCAGAGAAAGAATTGGTTGTAAAATTCTGACTGGTGCATCTCTAGCAAGAGATGATTTTTATGGACTGACCATTAAATCCTGCAGGAAGCATAAACCTTGACTTAGCCTCTCCCCCCCCTACATGTAGCAATGAAGGGCAAGAGATGCTGACATAAAACTCCAAACAAAGGATGGCTGCAGCTCTCGTGAGAGGGACGAAAACAGCAACATATGAAGGCGGCAGCTGGCAGAGAGAAGGCACAGGCAAGCAAGAAAAGGCATGAGCAGCACGTCCCCCGTGCACTGCACAGAGACCTTCCTTCAAATGGAGCCTTTTCCCGCAAAGACATGAGGAATCAAAACTTAAAATGGCCTTTAGGTAATTAAAAAAAACGCTACTCCAAAAGCAGCTGACAATCTGAATACAAAGTAATTCACACAAAACAGGAACTCAAATAAGACCAACCATGAAACATGACATCTCGTCCAGAAATCAAAAACAAAAAGGCAAACGAAAAAGAAAAAGGGGGAGAGCTTACATAAAAGAAAAAAAAAAGAAAAAAGAAAAGAAAGGTTGCAGCTTGCTGATAGAAAATACAGCAGAAATTCTGATTCACACACCAGCGGCTGGTCCCGGTTGAGCCTGGACAGAGACTGGGTCCTAGCCTCCCTGTGGGGGCTGTAATAGACCCTGTCCAGCTCGTTCAGCCTGCCCTCGCTCAGGGCTCCTTCCCTGGAGTAGTTTCGTGGCCCGACCTCCCGACCAGACCCCACGTGCTGCCTGTTCCTAAAGTCGCCCGTGTGTACCGATTTGGCGGCGGTCACCGGGGCATCAGAGAACTCCTCTTCTACGCTGCACTGACGGGTCAGAGTTCGCTTACGGCCCATGGCCAGGGCCCGCCTCTCTACCGGGCCCTCACAGTGAATGATGCGCACAGGCCCCCGGATGGGGCTCCCGTGGGCGTAATACCCTCGGTGGCCCCGTCCCAGGGACCCCTCTTCCTCGCTGCCGCAGTCCAAGCCGCTGTCGGGGCTCTTGGTGTTCTGCCGGCTGGGTCGTCCGTAGCTGCGGTCGTCGGCGCCGTAGCCGTAGCGGCTGTCGGAGAAGCGAGGGGAGGAGCGCTGGCGCTGCAGACGGCTGTTCTTGCCCGGGGTGAGGTGGTCGCGCGCGTGGTGGCTCTCCTGGGGGTACATCCTCCGCTGGGTGTGCGGCGTTCCCGGCCGCCCGCCCTCCTCGAAGCTCAGATGCTGGCCCATGCTGTCCAGGCTGTCCGACTCCTCCTCGGCCACCTCCGGGATGCTGTGGAGACGCTTGCTGCGGAGCGACCTCTGCTTCACCACCTCCCTCTGGAGATCCCAACAGTCTCTCTCTTCAGCTAAGTCCTGACGCTTGTAATATGCCTACGTCACGACCAGGTGGTAACGTTCCACCATTTTATAGTTCATTCAGGGTTTCAATTCGAAAGGTTCAGTTTATTTATTACATTATTTTTTTTTTGCGATGGGGTGGGGAGAGTTTGAAAGTTTTTCGAAGGTTTTAGAACAGGCAGGAAACAACATAGTATGTGAATAGAACAAATGGGGGGAAAAAGACAAAATAAAGACAGAATTAGTTATTTGTGGCAATGTAGAAACACATGCAGTCTCATTCCGTGAAGAGGAAATGGCATGCTCTGGACAGGAATCTGTGGAGACTCAAAGATGGAGCAACGTCTCAAAAGAAGAACCCGGACGTGGACAATGTGAAACGTTAGAAAGAAGCTAGGACCACGGATCAGAAACAAACGAGAAGATGGATGTGGCTACGAAATGAAATACACAAATATTTTCGAGATGAAGAATATTCATCTCATTTATCTGCAGCTAGTCCTGGAACAATATTTGAAGAGAAACTCTAAAATAAAGGTATTTAACGAGGATGAACGAAAGGACAAAACTTAATTGCAGATTAGGACGGCAGGATGAGACACAGCACTGGAGCTCTAACTGGAAAAGAAACCAAACTCGAATATTTTTGAGTTCCCACAGCAGTAAAAGGTAAATACTGCTCAGCCTAAAGCATTCAGTTCCTGAAGCGACTCTGACTTAATGTTGTTATCATGATGCATCCACACACTCGCAGACTGAACGAAGAGACGGGATCGTACGCCAACAACGGACACACTGAGGTCAGACATCCAGACACGATGGACGCAAACAAAAGTGAAAATTTCCATTTAAGTAATCACTTAAATGAGATTCCCGTATGCGCTCGATATGCCATGACCGTGATACAGTTCAGTACATTATAGTTTGCACTGGTGTTTCATACTTTAGCATTTCAACTTTACTACTTTCAGAGCCTCCTGGGTGCATCACCAACAGCTCCGAGGGGCGTTGCAAACCATAAAAAGCTTGTGCTTTTAGCTTACGCTCCTCTACTTCTCACATGCATGTTTTGTTTTCCACTCATGTTTGCAAAGCCATCTCCATGAGATCAGCCTGGGATGAATAAAGCAGCAGGACAGGGGAGAGAAGGCGTGTAGCCGCAGGCTGGGCTGATTCTAGGCATGAAGAAAGAGGACAGCCGGGCAAAGTCACTGACTGCACTGATGCAACGTAGGTGATGGATCCACAGCTCCCTAAAAACACTGTCCTTCATTCAGCGTCTGACTACGGCAGCTGTGCAGTCAAATGTGTACCTTAAGGGTGCTGTGGGAGTTGATGCTGCGCCTGCGACCCTCCTCCAGCTGCATCTCGGAGTAGAGATCCTCCTCGTCCTCCTCCATGATGTCCGACAGGTCAGAGCCCCGGCTGCTCTCGGTGTGGTACTCCTCGCTGTGGCTGTAGTGATGATGGTGGTGCTAGACAAACCAAACAATAAATAAATAAATAAATAAAGGAGGAAGGTGACAAGCTTTTACTTTCAGTGACATACAAATATTTGACACATTGTAAGAAGTATGTGCTGAGATTTCACTTTTTGAACCTTAAAGCTTTTTTTTATTTTTCATTTTTACTTTAAATTGATTTTTGCAACACAGCATTAAAGTTGATTAAAGAAAAACTCTAAAGAAATGATAAAAAATGTTGCATTAATAAAACTTGCGATCTATCCTTTACATCCAAATAAAATGTGCTTGACAATTTTTTTTATTTTTTGACATAAAAGTTATTATTTTCATTATTAACCAGTTGGATGTAAGTCTAGATGTGATGTCACAATAGTTACGTCAAGTTTGTTTACACAGCACATTTCAGCAACAAAGCAGTTCTTAACACCATAAAAACATAAGAGTAAGTAATTATGAAGTAAGCAATAAACATTAGTCTATTGTCAAATGCCATCGTCCATATCATCAAGCAAATCTAAACCAAATATATTGATCAATGTTCCAGTTTTTTATGAGTCAAAGACAACAGGTGTTTAGATGAACTCAGTGTTTTGCAGGTTTCTGGAAGTTTTGTTCCAGATAATTGGAGCATAAAAATCCAACTAAAACCTTGTGATTTATTAAAAAAAAAAAGAAATGCACTGAGAAATCAGCTGACTGTATTTGAGATCGTTTCGCATTTTATGTGTTGCGACTTTTCTACTTTTAGTTTCACATTTTAAATCAAAAGTAAACAAAACCTTCGGGGAATCAGTCAGAGACGAGTCACCAAACGAGCCTCCTGCAGAGAAGAGACGGGTGGGCAAAGCTTTGAATTTCTGACAGGTACCTGTCGGCCCAACTCCGAGCCTCTGAGGAACTCATCGACTGAGGCTCCTCTTCGTCTTGCGTGCGGAGAGTCGTAGCCGTCCTCTTCCTCGTCTGAGTTGAGTGGATGCAGGGCGTTGCCTCGGTCGCTGAAGATGTTGCGCTTCTCGACCTGTCAATAGCACCGTTGCACTATCAGAATTTAAAGAGGAGAGCTGATAGAGAAAATATGTACGGTCACATCTTTAAATAGTGTCCTATGTTTTTATATTGCATTTGAACATATGTGAAGGACTTCTAATTAAATCTCCATGAGACATTCGGCTCTGCGGAGCCAACCACGCACCCGGTTACCCTCAGCAAACGCTCTCTGAGCAGCTTCCCTGGCCATGGCCTTGGCGATGGTGTTGGGTATAGGGACTCCCTGAGGCTGTGGCAGGATCCTCTGAGGAGAGGGGGATCGCCGCGGCGGGAAGTGCGGAGGCTCCAAGTTGGCTCCGTGCATGGGCGGCAGCGGAGAGGGGGCGCGCTCCCACGGCTGGGCCAGCCGCAGGCCCACCTCGTGCTCTTTGGTTTCTGGCTCTCTGGCACTTATTAACGGTTTCGACTTGGGTATGGAGTGGCGCTGAAAGTGGAGCTGAGGATGAGGAGGAGGAGGGTGACAGACGGGCTGTGAGTGCGGCTGGGCGTGGGGCAGCGTGTGGGGCTGAGCCCGGGACAGGGGCTGCACCTGGGGCTGGGGGTGGTTGGGGGGGTACGTCGATGGATAAGGAGGATGGGTCTGGGAGTGAACCGGATGAGGCTGCGGCACCGGATGGGGCATCGAAGGTGGAGGTGCAGTGACTCTGTGGGAGAGGCGTGGAGAGCCCAGGAGGTTGTGTGGGATCATGGCCACGGGGGAATCCTGGGACTCTCCTTGGGTTGATAACGTCCTTACGATTACTTCTCTGGCCTCCAGGCCTTGAATCCTGTTCAAATCCACGCTCACAAAGTCGGCTGTGGGGTACAAGACCTCTGCTATCTGCATGTGAAAGGAAGAGTTTTTACACATGTTGCAGCTTTCAAAGGACACATTTCTAGCAGATAATTAAAGATTCATATATAAAAAAAAAATTTAATCATGCATGACTGATTTATCAGCGTCACTGAAAACATTTAACCAACGCCAAATTGTAAAAACTTCGATATCTGAGAACTTCTAATCCTGTTCTATTCTCAGGCTTTATAAAACTTAACTCCATGAGCTTCAATCTCTCTTAGATCTTTTCCAGCTAAATCAAGAGAGATCGCTTTACAGCAAGCGTAATGCATGGGAAGGAATGAAGTCCACAGGATATTTTTTTACCAAAAAAAAAAGAAAACAGTAAACTTGTTGAGAGCAGTTGTTGAAAGTTCAAGTAGAAGTTATCTTTCATGCAACAGAAGGTTTCCTACACAGTCAGGAAAAGTCTACGAAGGTATAAAATGTGATTCTGGTTTTATGGCAGGTCTGAATATCTACAGAAAGTAGAATATGGACAAACATTTCCAGAGCTCTTTTCCTTTCTTTCAACCATCCATGATTTCTGCAGGTTTTATAATGATGGTTAATTCTTAGAATTTGGACATAAAACAGGTAACCAGGACAAAGGGTATCTGCAGAAATTGAATTGAATTTTACATTTTTTCTATTTTCTGGATCTTCCTCTCTCTCTCGGTAAGTTAAAGCACATTATTCAGTTAATAAGCATATGTAATTCATGGACTTTCATCTTCCAGCATCGTAGATTGCACTAAATTATCCTCCTAGTTATCAGACAAGTGTGCAGAAATGGCAAACCAGTAACTGTCAAGGGGATAATAATAAGCACAGCAGGGACTGATGGAGACGGTTCTGTGGATTCATATCTTTTTTTTTTCTTTTGGTCCCAAGAGACTGGGTTATCAACATTTCAGTCATTCCTCCAGGAGATGGCAACAGAGCTCTACCCACAGTTGGAGCCCTTGAGGAAGCTACAGCAACTCAGCCTCTACGACCTGCACTATAGACTAAAGGGGGGAAAAAAAGGTACCTTTTGTCCCTTTGTGCAAACAGCATAGCCAATTACACTAGCCCCATTAGAGGTTCCTGAAGGTGTCAGGGGAGGCGGCTTCCATCTGACCTGGAGGACCCCTGGAGTCTGGCCACACTGGACCTGTACCTCCTGGGGAGGGAGAGGAGGCCCTGAGGAGGACGACACACACACACATACACACGCACACACTGGTTAAAGGTCAACAGTCTCTGAAGAGATTTGGGTCAATTTGATCAAACCCGATGCAAACTAATTCAATCGTTACATATTTTGCTCTTACTTCTAAATAGAATATTACGAATGACGTGTCTGAAATAATTACAACCAAAAACTACTTTGCAGGATATTCTCGTATCTATGCCAATGCATACCTTATAAAAAGCCGATGTAAAAATTTAGGGTTTTGTTGTGTATGTTTTTACCATAGTTGTATACTTCAACTGTAGCTGTTACATACAAAAAATTAAAAAAACAAGGTAGCGAGGATTCAACCGTGATTTCTTTGGAAAACGATATCTCGCCGCCAGAGTTTGCTGACAATTTTCAAAGAGAAACACAGTTAGCAATTTCTGCAATCTGTCAGCGCTGGCTGCATTCTAAATAACGCACCATCTGTGCAGTGCTGCTGCTCACCTGGAGTGGAAGTGAGCAGCGGCAGTCGTGGAGAAGCATCACCATGCATCAATGTGCAGCTGTGAGAGTCTGCAGGATGGGACTGACAGCCCAACATCCACACATTCTCATTGCGTTTCTGCTTTTTCCCGCCAGCAGACAACGCAGACGTGGAACAGGGGAAGAGCGACTGCTTGGAGATTCAATTTTCTCCCGTCATTTTCACGCCGCCGATATCATAAACAACGAGGTCCTCTGCTAAACTGAAATGAGAGTTTAAATAAATACGTCCCTCCAGCCACTTTCATTAACTCTGGAAACCAGCGGGCACACAGTTGCTTCCCTTTCAGGCAATGAATTGCAGCTCCGGGTGACTAATATCGACAAAAATGTTGTATCGCTAAGCACTAATGAAGTGGCTTGTTTGAAAAACACATGCTGGGCGTAAAAGCTTAATATAGGGCTTCGAGAGATTGTCTTTCATATTGACAACAGCTCTCCGCCACCCGTCCTCACGCTATTTCAGGTGGCTTTAATTAACACGTCCGATAGATAGATCCGTTAATGAACTCTCAGCATGTAGCTGCATCAGCTGCCAGCACAAATATCAGCTCCAACTTCCAGCCTGGACTTATATCCGTCCTACTGTCTTGTGTTTACAAATGAGCTGACCTCCTGCTCGCCTCGAGAAGTGACTCGCAGCAACGCATCTGAGCGATTATGCTGAATTTAAAACGTTGCGATCGCAAAGAAGAAACCTCCTATTGAGCTCCCCCTCAAAATCTTTGCCACAGCCAGACAGCTGGTGACAGAAATGCAGCGAAAAGTCCTGTGGTGGAAAAGTCTGAGAGATCTAAGCCTACTGTGAGAAAGTCCTGTTTTCCATGCCGTCCAGTTATGTCCTCTGAAGCCTTCTGATTAGATTATTCTGCGTGCATTGATATCTCAGTAAGTAATTGCAGACGAAGATGCGTAAAAAGCCTTAAAATAAATTCATCCTTTATTGCACTAGCAAAATCTCACGCTGAAGATTTTACAATAATCTACCCTTGATTTTGGTACATATTTAGTAGCAAGTAGCATACCCATGCTAAGAAATAATTGTTTTTTTTAATAAAATAGTAGTACATTGTTGAGGCCCATAATAATTCATTTAAACTAATAAGAGTTAAGCCACGTTTTAAAATGTTAATTTAACTTGCTTTAATTTCTAATTGCTAATCCATGCCATTCTTTTCCCTGAGATATAAATACAATGTAATAGAGAGGCTGTTACAACAGACGACGACCCGTAGTTGTCTCGCCACCACACACAGCGAGCAGGGAAGTAAAAAAAAAAAAAACATTTTGGAGAGCTCGCTTCTCGATAAGCAAGACTCAAGACTCTAACACCTGAACTGTCTGAGTTCAGGTGTTAGAACTGATCATTTTTTGTAAATCTGTAGAATCTGCAGTGCTGCTGTTGTATTGAAATTATGTAACACAATCATTGCACATAAGACGCATTTATTAAGCTGGTTCTAAACACTAATTAATGCTAGTAAAGAGTAATTGAAGCAATTTGGGACTATAAAGCTAGAGGACTGTTTTAGGTTGAGCCTTAAAAGAGACCCAGCTGGAGCCAGAAAGGGTCTTCAAGTTAGTTTTACATTTGAATGGCACCTAATTATAAGTATTTAATGTAGGGGAAATAAGTCTGCTTTCATTACTGATTCGAAGTGGCATGCACGTTTAAAGGGGCAGCATTGTTACAACTACACTGTGCCATTTTATAGCACAAGCAACTATGTGTCCTTTAGTTGTTATAAAATATGCTCTATATATCAAATATGACTTCAAAGAAATTTGATTTCATAATTTAATACACTGAAATTGGGTCTCTGTCTCTTTAAAAACTCCTGCTCTTTCTGAAATTCTGCAGTCAGGAAGTCATCACAAGACCACTCCTCTATTGACCCTTTAACAAGTCTTGCACTGAGCAGCAGCTCGTACAATGAGCTCAGTAGACGCACAGTTCCACCAGGTGTTTGCTAATTGCTGCTGCTAGTCTGAAGGAGCTGATTGGAGGGAGTCGCAGGAGAGGGCTGCTCTGCATGGAAGAAGCTCTGTAGCTTGGAAACTGCAGATCCAAGGAGGAGTTTCGCCCCTCAAAGGCGGGGCTAGGTCCAACCAGGCGTTTTGGACAGCCGAATGATTGCCAAGGGAGATTAGCATGCATGAAAGCATCGAAGCAACACTCCACACCCTGTGCCCTGTTTTTTATCAGGGCATAGCATTATCTACCATGATGTAAAGCTAAAAAAAAATTGACTTTACATAACATGGACTTTAAAGCAATATGGTAATGATATTGTTGTACTGAGATATTGTTGACTGGCATTGCTGGTTGCCAGTCAACCAGCAATGCCTTTTCTGCAACCAAGAGTCCATGTTTAGCTATGTGTCAGAGACTGACCTGCAGGCTGAGTGCAGAACTCCACAGAGATTTCCCTCTTCTCCCGCTGATCACCTGGAAGCTGCCAAGGCACCTGATGTGGCTGTGCGACAACCTTCACCTTGTAAACCGTCATGGACTTCAAGTTGAAAAACTTGTACCTGTAGCCCCCAGCCTTGACCATGTCATACTCTGCACCGTTGAGGAAGATAGTATGACTGTAGTTGCTGTTGCTGGGCATCCAAGACAGCTCGGCGGAGCTCTGAGTGATGCCGTCCACCCGCAGGTAGTATGGTGCCACCACTACATCCTTCCCCACAAGAAGGGAGCAGCGGAGTTCGTCTGACGGGCCCCGGTCTGTGATGCTCTGCACGGAAATGCGGTACGTGTTGGTGGCAAGGTTGAGCTTTTCGATTAGAGACTTTGTCCTGCCCCCGTAGGGGACACTCATCCGGACCTCTTTGTCAACCAGTACATTGTAGCCACTGATTGAGCCCCATCCCGGGGGCAGCACAGGAGGATCCCAGCCAATAATCACACTCTTGGCTAGTTGTTTGATCAGGTTGATGCGGCGGGGGTAAGGCACAATGTCTTCACCGACCTCATCAATACTGACGTCCAGGGTTCCGGTCCCGTTGCTGGAGGAGCCCAGGAGGTCCATGCCCAAGCTGCTGGTGCTTAGACAGTCTAGCTTACTGTCAGAGACCAGGCTGCTTATGCTCGGTCTCGTTCCGGTGCCGCTCGAATGTCGCGGAGGCCCCAGGCTACTGTGGTTGAGGTAGCCCGGTTCTTTAACCGTGGTGTTCCTGTGTTGGGCAGAGGGCGTGTCGTCATCTTGGACAAATTCCACAAAATTTGATGGGACAAGCCCCCGCTGTCCATCCAGCAGCTCTCCTGAAAAAATAAAAAAGAATAATAAATGGTCATACAGATGTGTGGCAAAGTAATAGAAAAGACTAAAACATTTCATTGAGTGTTAAACCTTCGTAAAAGCCATCCTCATCCATTGTTCCATAAACATAGAGGTACTTCCCGGCCACCAGGGGGAGCTCTGCTTCGGGATGCTCATTAGGCCCGTCATAAGGATTATAACTAGAATATTAAACATAAATAATAGAACAAAACAAATTAGACAGATTTTTTAATACATATTTAACCCTTGGTTTGCTTTATGACCAGGCACAAGATTATGACCAGCATGGATGCTCTGACTGGTCTGGTCTGTGCATCAACAAGCCTTTATCACTCATCCTTCCATGGAGCACTTGGGATAGACTGACCACTGCAGACTAGGCATACCTCACAAGACCTGCAGATGTCCAAATACTCTCCATCAGGCATCCTTAATGTATTGCCTTCAACACAAACTTGGAGGATAAAATATTCGCATTGTGTCCAATAGACCCCACCAACAAACAGGTGCCATGATCCAATACATAATCAGTGTCATTTACTTCACCTCTTGATGGTCATAATGTTCTGCCTGATTTGTGTATATAATCATTTTTTAAAAAAGAGTAACTCTCTTTAGGATTACCAGAAAATATATTTTCTGCAAATATTCTCAGGTCATCCATGATTCAGAGTTTACTATAAGCATTTTCTATGAGGCGTCCCAACATTTGCTTCCTCTTTTAAGATTCTGAGAGATTAGGAAGCAAAAATTTCTTGTTAAAACTAAAACGACTGAACAAAAATTCCTCCGATGTAATTATGTAGCTGAGCTGTAAAAGGCTGGTGAAACGTCGTCTGCTATGTTACCTACCTATATCTGGCAACACACAGACGGACCTTCCCTGTGAAACGTGGTTTGGACCTGGTGGTTGAGCTCAGCTCTTTGTCCATCTGAAGAAGCATCACAGACAAAATAATCATGATTCCTGCTCTCCTTCACTTCACATCCAGAAAACCAGAAAAACACATTCAGAGAAAATTACAGGTTATGTAATTGGTGACAATATGATAGCAGGTGTAAGAGTTTGTATTGAAATAAAGTTTCAGACAGAGAAGAAGTAAAAAAAAAAAATATCCTAATGGATCCATGGTGTGTGGATATTTATACTCTTTTCTTTGTCAGTAACACATATTACTACACAGCACTTACGGATAACAGGGAAATGTCTGGAAAATAAAAGTATTGATACACTAACAAATCCGCTGGTGGCCAGAATTAGCAGCGTTTACACTTGATTTGCTCTGAAAGGAGGTTGTTATGTCACTGATCAGGTTTTTCTAACAGGGTGCGCTGACAGGATTTGCCTCCGAAGAGATTTTCAGTAAGCAACGGCGGTAAATATTTATAAATAAAAGAAGACAAAAGAATTTGAGGTGTTCGAAACGTCAAGAAAAGGAAGTATTTACTGTGTCGGCATGTTGGCTGTTCATTTAGACTGATGCTTAACTCAAAAATGGGAAGGGACACATCAGCCGAAAACAGAGATGCTGATCCAAGAGCAACACGGCTGTGTGTGTGTGACAAGGACTCCGGGCCAAATATAAATAATTATTGTTAATGGCAAAAAAGCAGCAAAAGCCTCCTGCACAGTTACAGTAAGTTAATTTATCCATCTAAAAAGTCTGAGAGTTTTATCGTTTCAATTATTGGCAGAGCAGTAATTTATTGTGAAAAGTTTTCCAAGAAGCCACATCCTGTTTTATGGTGCTTTTCTATATTTTGAGGTATGTAAAACAAAAGGCAGCAATAATCTGTCTTGTAAAAGAGCTGAGGAGCAAAGCTGTAACAGTTTACATTTTAGTCTTGTTTGCACAAAGATCTCAGTCCCATAAGCAGGAAGCTTTTTATTGCGGCTGTGGATTTGCAGTGATGCAGAGGAAACCACCGTTTCGCTTTGCAGTAAGGATTCAGCTGAAGACTTTTATTTTTCCATTTCTAGAATCCCATCTCCAGTCTCTAGTTTAACCGATGAGCTCATCGTTGCTCTCAGATCAGACGAGTCCAAATTGTGCTTTTTTTTTTTTTTTGCGTTTTGGAGAGCAGACAGGAAACAGAGTGACACCCAATAAAAGGACCACGGCGGATCAGAGCGGGCACTAGCGGGTACCTCAGAGAGGAAAGCTCGTGCTGGGCTGCTGGCTCGACTGCGACTGAGGAATGTTGGCTTGACGGAAAGGAGCTCGGGCTTGTCTCCACTGATCTGGAGTGGTCGAATGAATTCAGATATCAAAGATCTGCTTGTTGGACCCTCACTGCCTGTGGAACAAACACCCCTTCTCATCAGATCCTCGTAGCAAAAAACAACAACAAAAGATGCAAGGAAAGATAAATACACCTCCATCTAATCTTTTGAAACCTGAAACTGTTTCTCTTTTTACCAAATTGAGTGCGAACAATACAGCTACAATTGTATATTTATTAGATAGTTAGCAGTCTTAAAGAGAAATGATGATAAAAACAAACAGCGTATTCACAAACCTCACAGACTTTCTCCGTACCTTTCTCGATTGGAGCGGCCAATCCATTGAGGAGCTGTGATAAGGATTTGTTGGGGGACCCCGGAGACTCACTCAAAGTTAAGGGTTCAGTGCTAAGGATGTCGAATTTCCCAGCCTGAAGCCGGAACTTCTCCAGCTCTTTGGAGAGGAGGTTGAACTGCTCACTCTGAGACCGACATTTTTCCTCCAGCTCTCGGACTTTGGCCTGACGACGTCGGGCGGAGGAGCGTTAGAGAGCAGAAACGGACAAAGAGCAAGGCGTGGACACATGAAGAGGCAAGGTCAAAAGGGAGGGACAGACAAAGAGAGAAGTAAGACGGGTGCAAAAACAATGCCGACATTATTCTGAACGTTGCACATGCCGAACAGTGGTGCATGCATGCAAATAAAATGTTGAATGGTATCACATGTTGGACTGAAGTGACACGATACGAAGCACTACAGAACGAAAACTCAAGTAACCAGAAAAGTCCAAAGAAAATGCAACTTTTAAGAGTCTTTGAATAAATCTGGATGACGAGAATGAAACTTGACATTTTTCTTATTGAGCTGATGACAGTGTGAAGATCAAAACCAACAATTTGAACCTGAGAGCGAAACGTCAAAAATGCACTTGGTAGCGACCAAATAAGACGTCTATGTTTATTCCACATATACCTGGAAGAGAAATGTATCGTCACCTTAAATATCGTTGGTTGTGGTCTTCACGACAGAAGAATACAATAAGAAAAATTTCAACCGCTTTCATATACGTAAAACGGCGGGAAAGGCTGAGGTACAAACTCATGGAAAGTCCAGGCACTGCAGCACGTTTTCACAAGCCTAATGATGAAATTCACCAGCAATCATTTCTCAGCGGTCTGACCCAAAGACACACCTTAAGGCACTATGATTTTTTTTATTTATTTTACTTTTCCCCATGAACAGCTCCAATTAGGGCTGTTTTGGACACGCTATGGCCATTTTACACATGCTACAAACAGCATGCTACATGAAGGCAAACAATGAGATTTCTACAAATCTAAGAGAGAATATAAAGTCAAGAAACAGACATTTTTCACACACATGCTGAAAAACGTTCAACATGCCATTAAAGAAACAACATGTAACATTATTTTACTCTCTTTAAGATTTCAGGTCAGTGTACTGGAAACTAAGAATATTGCTAATATTAATTTTATAATTTGCCAAAACATTCAGGATCTAGAGTCTGCCGCAGATAAAAGTCTTGAATCAGCCCCTATTTCCTTAAGTATTGCTTCAATGTAGCAAACATTTTTCGTAAAGGTAATGTAGGAAAATGGAACCATCAGCACTTTCCTTAGAGCTAGACGGCCATCTAACCTGAGGGATCAGTGGAGAGGCGTCTTATTCAGGGAAGTGATCAAGAACGCCATGCTGACTTTGCTCTGTGGGGGAGCAGAACCTTCCAGAAGGACAAACATTTCTGCATCAATCCACCAATTTACCAAGAAAGTCCGACCGTGACAGATAAAACTCTCTGGTCTGATCAGGCAAAGATTGAACTCTTTGGCAAAAAACAAGGCATGATGTTTGGAGGGAACCACCCGCTGCTCAACATATGCCTCATATCATTCCTAATATCACTCCTACAGTGAAACACGGTTGTTTGTGGGGATATTATTCACAGAAATGGGAAGACTACTCAAGGATAGATGACTGTAGGAATGTAGAAACATTTTGGATAAAAGCCTGTTCAGAGTGCTCTTGACCTCAGACTGGGCCTGGAGTTTGTCTTCCAGCAGGACAACAAACCAAAGCAAACAGCAAGATAGAAACAGGGCGGTTTGAGCAAATGAGGTGTGGGGGGAACTGTCCAAAAACAGCTCTGCCAAATTCGTGGCTTCATGTTTTAGAAGACCTGAAGCTGTGATTGCTGCCCAATGTGCTTCAGCAGTTTGAATAATGGCTGTGAATACATGGGAAGTCACGTGTTTTAAGTACAAAACAGGAATTGAATATATTTCGGAATATGGCTTTAACGTAAGAATGTGGAAAAGGTGAAGTACTGTGACTTACTTCTGGATGAACTGCCTATATAGATGGATCACTGTTTTCTCTATAAGAGCTTTCTTCATCCTTTGAAGGTTTACAACTTGTTGCTAAGTGCTGCGCTGTCAAAAGAACATCAGAAAATCTAACCTGCTATTCAACAAGGCAGCACGGAGAGATGAGTCAGGCTCCAAGGATTTGAATATGTAAAGAAATAAGGGGCTGTGCAAGATACTTTTTTCATTCACATGTAAATAATTAGGATTTTATTTTTATAAACGTGAAGTTTGTGCACAATAACCTGCTGGGGGAAAAACCCAAAAACATTCAGCCTGAATTTTTCTTCATAATCAAGCAATACTGATGAAGTAGGCCGAGTTTCCTCTTGTAAACTCTCTCTGAAGGAAAATATGAGCCCTAGTTCAGTGAGTGAAGCCAAATAAAGATTGCTCAAATGAAACTCAGAACACTTTTGAAAATTGACACTTCACAATTTCCATCTGGTTGTACGAGATTTATGTTACTCCCTCCCTCCCCCCGGCACTAACTTAAGCAGATATATAGCACCTAATGCTACATTTCTAAACCCAGCCCACATTGAATAACAGTTTTTGAAGTGTGGTGAAACATCATTTCTATCACGTTTTTTTTTGTTTGTTTTTTTTTGACTGCATAGTCTGCTGTATCCTATTGCTTTTTACTGGTGTGGTTCTAAAAAGCACAAGGAAATAAAT
The DNA here is from genome assembly GCF_000485575.1 of Poecilia formosa. NCBI lineage: Eukaryota > Metazoa > Chordata > Actinopteri > Cyprinodontiformes > Poeciliidae > Poecilia > Poecilia formosa. Next base: position 500,473 of record NW_006800143.1, read on the forward strand.
AAAAGCAATTATGAAATACCTGCATGCTGTCCAAGTGGTTCTGTTTATGCATAAACATAGACCCATACAGTAAAAAGAGATGCAGGGAGAGAAATCAAATATGTGATCACTCACACATATCTTGAAATTATATTAAAATAAATATAAAAACAACTTGCTTCACACTAACATACAGCCAAACTTGTAAATAGGTCACTTATATGGACCCAAAGTGCATATTTGCATTTCAAAAATAAATGAAAGAAGACTAAATATATGAATTCAATTTGAAGAAAGAAATAGCACGGCTGTCAAGGTTTTCTATAGTGACATAGTAAAGATGAGAAATTTACTCACAGCCTGATCTCACATTCTCATGCAGCACCCACACAAAAACACACAGCCAGCCACCCACCCACCCCCGTGTCCAGACGCTCACCTCTAACAGATGGACAGCGCCTTCATGTTCCTTTTTAGCCTCAACCTGAGCCTGGGAAACACAGGGGGCAGTTCACTCATGTAGCACTCTTTGTTGATGCTTAATGTCACTTAAACCAGAGAAAGGCTTTCACAAACAGCACAGAGGCATTTCAAAGGCACAAGAACTCAACGAGTTATAGAGTTTCCTTTGCTACAGATGCTGAGCCAATAAAACCTAACGGGTTATTAATTAAGTCGATGATTCGGATCGTACTTAAATGTTGTGGGTTTTTCCTTCTACTGTTTTCATGTTTGGAGATTTCTTAACTCCCTGTTTGAATCATCTGCTTGTCAGAGAAAAAAAAACTGTCTCCAATATGCGGTGACCTGGCATAACTACTCATACATTTTAAGTATTTTATTAGGATTTTTTTGGACCAAATAAAAAAAACACAAAGTAGTGCTTAATTTTGAAGTAGAAGGAAAAAATACTGTACATGGTTTTCAACATGTTTCACAAATAAATGAAAGGTGTGGTGTGCATTTGTATTTACCCCCCTTTCACTCTGACGGCCTTAATTAAAATCCAACTGCCTTGACAAGTCACCCAATTAGGAAAAGGAGTCTGCATGTATTTAATTTCATTTAATTTCAGTGTGAGTTCAGGGATTCGGTGAAAGCCTCCAACGCTCGTTAGAGAACAATAGTGAACAAACGGCACAATGGAGACCAAAGAGCAAAGCAGACACATCGGGGAGAAAGTTTTTAAGGAGATAACATCAAGATTATGTTGTAAAACAGTGTCCCATCGCTTGACGTTTTAAAGAGCTCTGCTGAATCCATCACACCTTAAGAACGTCACACTGAAAAAATTAAATCTGAGCCGAAGCACGGTGGTGGTGGCATTATGATTTGGGTAATTATTTTTCTCAGTGGTGAAGCTGCTCAGTGTTGATGGACAACAGAAGAAACTGAATACGGTGCGGTGCTGGAAGAAGACTTCTCAGAAGCAGCACAACAGAAACAAACCTCGAGCAACAGTGGAACGGCTTGGACCACTTTAATGTGTCGCATTGGCTCAGCTGGATTCAAGACATAAATCCAATGGAAAATCTTTGACAATCCTTTAGAGGCACCATCTATCAAATCTGACTGAGACGTAATCGCAGCTGGCAGGAGGTTCGACAAAGTGATGACTCAGAAAGGCCGGATACAAATGCATGCCACACTTTTCAGAGTTTTCTTAAAAAGCGTAATATAACACGTACCTATACTAGCACTTCACAATTATGCTACTTCACTGCTTTGTGTTAGTCTGTCGCATAAAATCCTCGTAAAATGCACTGCGGTTGTTGCGGGACAAAACATTCATGGGATAACTTTGTATAATTAATATTACAACTCACACATCCAAACCGTTTCACTTCTGGTTTCTCTGAAAACAGAAACGGCACAGAACGCTGCTCTTTGTTCACATTAAACACCATCATGACGTGTGTTGATAGACTGCTGTCGCGTCTGCAATGCCCCGGCTATATGTTTTACATTGATTTGTTTGCGTTCCATTTGTTATTGGATAATTGCCTACTTTGAAAGATCGCTCTGTCACCACTGAGCATGTGGAGTAATTGAAATTAATTGCTTTGCCTTTTCTAAGGCTCTGTGCAAACAAACATAGATTTAATTCAATCGAGTTTTATGTTTTTGTAAGTAATTAGCAACACTTCTGTAGTGCCTGCAAGAGGAATGAGCTTTACGTAACGTAAAACACGGTGACTGTGAGGGAACACGGCAGCACACACGACATTTCCCTTTGCAGGAGCTACAAACATCTGCTACACATATGCATATAAGAGCATGTGTGGACTTTACAGGATGATAAATCTCCTTTGCAGTCCATCAGTTTGGGAGAACACAGAGAGCAGCCTGTGTCTGAAGGGAGATAAGGCCATAACGAGCTTCTGTTAATGAGAGAGAGAGAAAAAAAAAAGCTGAGAGCCACAGCCTGTAAAAAGCTGACTGTGAAGTTGGGGCGCTACAGCCACGGCAACACTGTGGTACAAACTGTTTTTCTAGAGATGGCACTGGTGACAATTCCTATCACGTTCACACCATCAGCAATCTCAGCGACTGCCGGGTTCGCTTTGACATCACAGTCGGCTCCAGTGCACAGAAGAGGAGACTCGACCATCAAATGGCCGAGAAAGGCTTTTTGTTTTATTATTTTCTGTCATTTCTACTCTACGTTACAAATTGCCGATGAGCTCGCGCGTAACAAACAGGAGGAGTGATCAAGAGGATGAACTATTGGGGGGGTTTGATGATAAAACGAGACAGGTAAGGGTTGCAGTGTATTGATGGAGTGTTTTAGGGAAGTTTTGCCTTTGCTGCGCAGTATGCGTTCCAACGGTGTTCAACTAAAAATGCTCTTTGACCCGTAACACATACTAAGATCAGAGCGAGCAAACAAACAACAACAAAAAAAAGCCCAGTCCTCTGGCGCTGTGAGTGTTACACAATCGGACTTCTCTTACCTTCTGAAGAAGGTCAATCTCCTGCTGCTTTGCATTGAGTACAGCCAAGGCCTGCTCATGCTCCAACTCTAGCTGCTGCCTTCGCTCTGCAGCCTCGCGCATATGCTGTCCACAAAGGACGGCAGGGGTGGAGAGCCAGAAGGAGAAGAGGGGGAGCAGAGAGGGCTGATGTTAGTGGGACTGAAATCCAGTGACGTTCTACTTTTTAGAAAAGCATCTCAGATCTTCAAGTCCGTATTTACTGAAGACGAAGCGGTAAACGTGACTAATGGTGGATCAGAGGCTGATGCCTACATCTTTGAAGGCGTGAACTTTCATTTGTAAAACAGATGATTCTATTTTGTTGTGAATGATCAACAAATCTGAATGAATTTAGGTTATAAAAGAAGACAAGAGATGCTTTGCGTTTTAAACAACGAAAACAACAACAAACATTGTCTTGTAAAAGTACTCACACCCCTTTTTTCCACTTTCCCACTTTTTGTCACCTCAACGGCCACTCGTATTAGAAGAAAACGTCACATAGCTGGAGTGGAAGGGAAATTACACATGCTTTTCTACTTTTTAGTTCATATCTGAAAAGGGTTGCTTTTGTATGTTTAGCCCCCTTTATTGCCTTGCCCCTAAATAAAATCCAGTATAGTGAAATGCCTTCAGACGTCACCTGAACAATAAGCAGCGGCAGTAATTAAGAGTCAGCCTGTCTTTAATTGAAGATCCGAATAATCCCTGGATTTATGTCGCTATGCAAAGGTTTGTTGGAAAACATTAGAGAACAAACAATCATGAAGACCAAGGAGCGCACCAGCGGACCAGCGGAGAGAACCTACTAACGCAGTTTTTCTGTCGCTTTGGTGCATTTCTCAAATAACTTTCGACATTTGCAAAACAGAAAGTGCATTTCTCAAAACAATTTGCACAAACAGCGAAACACCAGGAATTACCTGCAAAATCCAGTTCATTTCTCAAAAATTAAATATGTGTCAGAATTGCCTCAGAATTGTTTCACTGTGTTCGGACAAGACAAACTGATTAGTCACGTTTTCAATGTAACAGTGTACTATGGGGAGGATGTCCTGTTGTAAACTGTGGCTGGACATGCTTTTACTGTAATTTGTTGGCAGATTGTGTCATTGTGATACAGAAAGCAGGCGCAAAGAAAAAATAAATAAATCTAAAGCAGCAACAGGAAAATATGTAAGACCAAGACTGTACATGCAGTGCTGCATAAATTACAGTGAAGTCTTCATATATTTTCTATCTCTATACTGAGAAAAATCCCTTCATGGGGTTAAGGATTGAAGAGTGGGGTAAGAGGAACTCCATCAGCTTCCTGTGTGGGTCACAAACCACTGCCTGATGATGCTGGAGCGATGGAAAGTAGCAGATGTCCTCAGCCTCTTCTGCTCTTCCTCTGTTTTGCCTCCTATCTATTCTGCCGCAGCCTCCTCCTCCTCCTCTTCTTCTTCTTTCTGGCTGTTGACCCTGTCCAAATCCTTGTCCTTTCATTGTCGGTAATGTAACATTGTGTTGTGCTCTGACTATATCCACTGTATTGCTACCAGCTGATAGTTCATGAGATGTACCTTCAATCTATTTCAGACACCTGGTTGATCGTTGGTCGATCTAACGCTTCATGTACATCGGAGAAACTCAGTATTCGCCTGGGAGCAATTTGTCAGTTCAGGTCAGATGTAGAATAAAGGCCAATGTAAATGTCTAGACGCATTACGACAACCTGTTTGAGCATTTTGCATCTTGAGACTTGTACAATAAACTTAAGCTGACCTGCTGTGGAGATCAAGACGATTCAGAGACCAGTATAATACGTTTTGATGAACATGACAAAAGCAATTGAAAATGTAGGAAAAAGCAAAGAATTGTACATAATCATTTGCAAGATGTACAAAAGCATGTGTGACTTGCTCAAATGTATGAGGAACTGCTGTTTTGACGTGCACACAATGATTTGAAGATTGAACGAGTAGTTTTTAGAATTTCAATTTTGTTCTGAGAAATGCACCAAAGCGACTGAGAAAAACTGCATGGACTCAGTTTGCTAGTTAGATGATTTCTGAAGGCATTTGGTTGGATTGCATTTCATGGCATTGGGGGTAAAGGCAGCTGAACACAAATGCACTCTGGCTTTCAATTCCCTTTTACCTCCCACTCTACAGTTATACACCAACTTATTGGTCAATCACCTAATATTCAAAACAACAAAATGAAATGTGTGGCTGTAACGTGACAAAATGTGAAAAGGTTTTCAGGGGATAGAAATAACCCTGCAAGACAGTGCAAATACACTTGGACCTCCAGGTTTGCTGCCCCCTTTATGTATCACTATGCCTCTTTAAAGCCTTGTTAAACAGGAGTCTTTAAAAGTTGTCCTCAGAGATTTTGTCTTTAAATGATCAATCTGGAGGCTTTTACGTGACATTAAAGGGGTGAACAAACTCTGTTAGCGTGCTCACTTGCTTGTGATCATCCATCTCAACCAAAGAAGCCATCCAAAGGAGGGACTTGAATGCTAGGAACTTTGTAACACAGGATGCCTGTGACATCTAGTCGCATCACTGCTTCCAAAATGTGTAAACCGTTGACGCGCTACGGTGGAAGAAGCAAATGACATTTTCATGCTCGTGAAAAGTTACGTTCTAAAATCGGCAATGTCGTCGAACTTATAGGTGACATCATCATCATCATCATCATCATCATCATCATCGTGGATGGTGACCTGGCTTTTCTCTTTCCTCTTCCTCCCCCTCTCATCATAAAGCCAAACTCTTCATCATCCTGCCTCATGCATAAATCACATTCCACAGTGCTGTAGTCGAAGCCAAGTGATTGTTTTTTTTTTACTTTCATTTTTTATGTCTGATAAACAACTCGTCGATAAAGGGAGACAAAAGCACAGCCACTGACATGAAACATTCAGTACGGGAATAAGTCAAGCTGCTCCCAAAACAGGTGGCCATAGCAGTGATACCTTAGAAATCTAGCAGGGGGAAGGAAGAGGGGGACGAGGGAGGGAGGAAGCAACAGATCCAGTGAAGTTGGACAACATAAGAGTGACATAGGTAAGAAAAGAGGGCAGACTGCTCCCAGCTTGTGCTCTTTCACAGCTCCAGGTCAGACCTTCCCAACACGACGCTGGAAGGCAACAGACACGTCGAGGACATTAGAAACCATAGAGGAGGAGGCTAGAGTGGCACAGGAAGGAGAGGAGGGGCTGGAGAAGAGGTAGGCTCTACAAAAACACCTGCATCAAAACCCCAGAATGAATGGATTTCCAGATCCAGAAGGGGACACAGAATGGACAGACGGCGGCGTCACCAGGGTCGCATTGTCTTACCTTGAGCACCTGCTCTAGGTTCTCCAGTTTGCCTTGGAGCTGGTTCCTCTCCCACAGGGCTAAATCTCTCTCCTGCGTCACAACACCAAGCCTCTCTTTGAGCTGGGCATACTCTGATTTCACCTGTTCAGATGGAACAAGTCAAGAGTCAAGGCAGACGAAGGTGACAGTCCAAAAGCAAAACATGTTTCGATTCTTGATCTGGACAGCGTTTTATGGTTTTGTTCGGTTCCAGGCCAACTCATTAAACCCTATCCCCGTTTCATATCATTGCATTGTCATTTAATTTATTTGAAAACAAACCATTTTGGAATCCATCTATTGAAGCCTTTGTGTGTCAGCTTTCTTTCTTTGCAGTCAAGTTCTTCAATGAATTTTAAAGTTAAATAGGCATAAAAATGCTAAAAACTCACATACAGTATTATATTGTGTATCTAAAATCGCTTTGCTATTTGAGGTGAGAACACCAGGATGTTTGTCAGTAGTTAAAAACCTGCAACAAATCGATAACTGCGCAGTTCTTTCACTCTTTTCCCTTTCTGACACGCTTCTTGTTATGGAACCAAGTGACTGCAAGATTAGCCGTATCATCTTCACACCTGAATTGTTTTGTGACTTTATCAAGCACGGCTAAATGCTACGATCCTGACAAAATCTGTCCTCTGGCAGGCAAACAGGTGCATCGTGCATCTTTCTATGTATTTCTCACACCTTTCCTTTGACAGGCAGCGCTGCTTAAAGTTGAGCTGCTGCATTTTGACACAAATAATTCTTCACCTGTTGCCAGCAAAAGTTGCCCTGGAAAATACTCAACTTTCATTTAACTGACCTCCATAAAGTAGCGCATAACATTTTATTTTTATTTTTTTTAACAAATACGAGTCTGAAGACTGTAGCTTGGATCAATTCAAGCCCCAAATACATTTCACTCCAATCACAATGAATCTTTTGTTCTCTTCTAGCTTTGCACACTGAAAACTGAAAAGCTCTCCAATTCAAACCAGCTAAAGCTTTGATAAATTAGTTTTAGAGAGTTTTGCTTAAATACTTAATTGTTCGAAATGACTGAACCAAAAAAAACAAAACAAACAAAGAAAAACTAATGAATGAAAGAAAAGAAGAAATCTGTAAGCAGCAGCTCTCAAGTCTTGCCACTGATTTTCAGGTAATTGTAGGTCTAGACTTTGAGATCTTTTGAACAGTGCAAAGCAAGTTTTATACCGACTGAGATATCAATGCAAAGGATTATGAATACAAATCCACACTACACTTTTCAGATTTTATTTTTGTGGAAAAAAAAAAAAAGAAAACCCGTATAATCTATCGGTCTGACGAATAAAATACTGAGAAAACACATTAAAGTTTGGAGCTATAAAGTGGAAGTAGATAATTTTGAAGAGGTGTAAATACTTTTACAAGGGACTGTGTGTGATAAATCAATGTGTCTTATAATGCGACTCAGACACAATTCGCTGAAATCATTTTTCGAGCAAACATTTTCTTTAGAGACGGTATAAAGTCGTGTGAAGAAGGAAACTGAACAAATTCGTAGAAGCAGCGTTTGCAACTGCTTCTAAGGAGGGAGTATTTTCCGTCAGCGCTTTTAATGGCCCCTAATCGCCACTGAGCTGACTGGCTCCTGCAGCTGTAATGTGGTAAAACCCCTTCCTCAGAGCAGCCATGAATGACTAATGATTCCTTAAGGAGATAAACTGTACAAACACCAACAAATCAAAACACAGACTAGTAAGTCTGCTTGAGCAGCAGTGCCAACACACAGCACGAACCCACTGGTGTACATTAACCCACCCGTCAGACCTAACCGTGACACGCTGATCCAAATTACACCAGAATCGGCTAAAGCCGGTTTATTACAAGCAGGACCTCTCCGACCGCAGGAGCCAGGCTGAAAATGTGTTTGCAAAGGACAAGACCTGAACCGCACTGTACCCTGCTTCTTTTAATATCGGCCTGATATGAGAACGTTGCTCCCAGAGTCATTCGTATCCTGATAAAATAACATTTAACCTTAGTGGCAAACACCTGCCTCTGAGCTGCTACTACAGGAAATTGCCTCACTCATAGAAAGGCCGGAGGTCTCTGTTTGCTAAACTATTTCGACTGGGTGTCAATATCTCTGCAACATTTTACTTCCTTCAGTCATGTCCTTCACTAGAATGCTGGATATAGCTAAGTTCTTGTATGACCCAGAAAGCCTCCAACGCCGCATCAAAGCGAAGAGAGGGAGGCCGTGATCTACGAAGAGAAACACACCGAGAACCGAGTGCCGAGCTAAAAGCTCTGTGAAGATGCATTTAAGGAGGGAGAAGCCTTCTATAAAGCCTTTTCACCTCTTACCTTTTCATACTCGGATGCTTTGTGGCTGTTGTTGAACCACTGAAGATTCAAGTGCTTGTTCTCCTGCAGGAATTCTTGAAGTTCATTCTCCTAGGCAAAGGAGTCAGAAAGAAAGCAGCTCTCAGAACCCGAAAAGTCACCGTGATTAGACGAGAGGAATGCACTCAAACCCGGCGTGTTGTAGGCAACGACCCATGCATTATTCATCTGAGGAGACTGCTTCAGGTTCTGCAGTTTGTGGAGGAGAGAATCACTAAAAGAAGCAGCTGCCATTTGCGTCAACCACAGCGGTAAAATAATATTGACATCCAAGTGGCTTTTATGCGAGCATTTGCAAAACGAAACCCATATAATCTTCAGAGCTTTTTTTCTCTCTCTCTCTCTCTTGCTCTTACGCATGCGTACCAAACTTTTTTCAAATCATGTGTGCCCAGCGCAGAGTAAAAGAAAAACAATCTCTTCACCGTAGGAGGGGAAAACTAATTACATTCAATCAACAATTGTAAAGTGTGCCGTGGAAGCAATTTGCAGTGTCAACTGTTGGGTTCTCCACAACGAGCAATTTATTGCAGCTCCGGCAGCCAAGGGTTGTTGTTGTTGTTGTCAGGAGCTGGGAAACCCACAGGCTCATGCATGATACATTTACTGTATAACGGAGCCCCTTTGTGGCCTGCGATGGCGGGTCTGCTCCCAGTGCCTTATGTTTAACTTATGAAGGATGCTTCAGAGTTGAACTGAAGATTAAAGTGAACAGGAAAAAGTAGATCCATTCCGAAGAACACTTGTTAGATGGATGAAAACGTTTTTGCTTTGTTATTGTGGTGATTTATGAGGGACGTCCGTAAACCCTTACACAGCCGTGTAACCTGTCTGCTTCCGGTGTTCGTGCAATCTCTGCAGAGGCAAACGACAGAGGAGAAACGTCAAGGACAAGCACTACCAAGTAAACGGCCTGGAGACTACGCACATGTGAAGTCACGTCTGAGATCAGATGGGTTCTCTTTTGTTTCTTCTATAAGCTGCATGTGTTAAGCGGAATTTGTGTTTTTACTGCCAGTAATTCATCAATTTGGAGTCAATAACAATAGTCGTAGGTGTTTGTCTGTCAGGTATCCATACTGAAGAATAAAAAGCTGCCAAAACTGAACAAAGAAACTTTTACTTTACATTGCAGTGCTGTGGGGGAAAAAAGTTGTTTTTATTTCCTGTTATATACTAATGTTTGAGGTCTTGGAGAAATTCTGATAGGCCAGCCAAATTTCGGATGTGATAGCGCACACATATCGCCACAGACAAAAGTGTCAATAAATAGACAATCAGCTTGAGCTGTATTGTTGCAGCGTTAACGCTTTAAACAGATCAATGTAAGTCATAATCCCTTGGCAAGACACGTTTTTTGTGGAGAGTCTGTGAGCCCACAGATGGAACAAATACCAAGCAGAAAACACTGCAGCCTACACCGAGTTGCATTATTCAGCTGGAAAACTGGGATTTTCTGCTGAGGCACATTTGCTTGAGTGTAGCAACATGAGTGTACAAAAACAAAAAGACACAGAATGGTACTTTAAAATCAATGCAAAAGTCCCATTACTAAAAGTAAAAATCTTCATTGTGCATTGCTTTGCAGACAGAAACCTTTACATGTTTCACAAAAGCCTGTTTCCCTATTGGATTGGAATTTTACATGACAAACCAACACAATGAAGTGCATAACTGTGACGTGGAAGGAAAATGACACATGGGCTTTGAAATCAAAAATCTAATAATGGCTATCTATCAAGCTGCAACCTTTGGTTTGATGGCTATGGATAAAATGCAATGAAACTAATTGAAGTCATCTAGCTGGTAAATAGCGTCTATTATTTGTAATTTAATCACAATTTGAAACACATTAGGTAACAAACGCCATTGTGAAGATGATGAAACCCAGCAGACAGGTGAGAGTTGTGGAGAGGTACAACACAGAGTTAGGAAAGGACGAAAGCACGGACGGAAAAAAAATAAAGAACCTAATTAAAGAAACAAAGTTATAAAGAAAGGGCAAATGAAAAGAAGGAAGGAAGGACACAAAGAAAAAAGGAAGAAGAAACTTATGTACTCCTACCCCATAAACTCATATCGTATTCTCAGATGGATCCTCATTATTAAATGAAATTAAAATAATAATAAAAAAAAGAATAAACACAGGTTAATTAATTTTCCACTTTATCTGGGTTTATATTATTTATTATTTCATATTATTTGTTAAAGCCAGAATAGCTACATGATTGATATACAACAGAAAAGAAATATATTGAAGCAAAGAGGGGCCATTTTATTGTCTATCACTGCATGACTCAACCTGGTTCGAGACAGCAGCATGGTTAATTTTGATAAGCCTGACAGATGAATCAACCCTGTCATTTAACTCATGAGCAATCCAAGGATTTCACCCACTTACTCTCTGTTCAGTACGGGAGAGCTCATCATCTGCTCTTGGTGCAGCCAGCTGTCGCTTCCTTGACTTTATTTTTAACCAAAGCCATTTGCGTCAGAGAGGTAAATGAAGGCAGAGTCATCCATGTTTCCTTCCTACAGATGACCTTTACATTTTGATATCATTAGGTAGCTGTGCAGTAGGAGGCATACAAATTGGAACATTTTAGGACAAGAAAGATGTCCCATCTGACACTCAGATGAAGCCAACGCAGTTTGTTTACAGCTTCACAGCACAACTCGTTCCCATGTCTTAGTATTTACTATTCGAAATTTAATTGGTAAGATTAAACGCAGAGTCCACACAATCTGTGTTTTCACATGAGAACATTGTTAAGTGTGTTGCCGTTTTCTTTACCAAATGATGCTTGTGTTACTGAGTGAAGCTGGTCAAGGCAACATCAATCTGCCTCATCAGCTGCATGTCGTCCGTCCACTCAGATTCTGCAAAGGGAGAGGCTAACTTTTTCATTTTGTGTCAGTATGTAATTTGTGTAACACCATTAAATAATGTAAGTCCATATGCTTCTCCAGGTCTAGTCGTTGTTTGGAAAACACTCCAACAGACTGACAGCTGATTAAGCAAATTGATGCGGCCTCAGGCAACTTTAGCGTAGCGACGTTAGTGTGACTGTTTGACAGAGAAAAGAAGACAACAGTGTCTTGAGAAAGTGTTTACATTAGATACCCAATAATATAGTATTCCCGGTGAGTTGTTTTTTTCCTTTTTGTTGGAAAATGCATCTTAAAATGTAAAAAAAATAGCTAGCTAGCCAGCTACTTAGCAAGACAGACATATAGACAGACAGACAGATAGATAGACAGGCTAAATTTAGTAATATTGGGTTTAAAAGACAAAGTTTAATTTGATATCTGTATAAACTTGTTTTAATCAAAACTGACTCACACAACACCAGTTAGTTTCTAACTTAGGACCCTTTAAATATTAACTCAAAACTTTACTAGCTGAGCTATCCACCTCAATGCCTGTTCCTGCGCAAATAATGTGACAATCAAGGACAATCTATGAGTATTATAATTTTTTTAAATTATATTATTACACAAAAATAAACTGTACACACATGGACGAAGCTGTTTGCACCCCTCTGTTAGTGACTCAAAAACCCACAATGGTCACTTTGAAACTGACAAAAGTAATAATTATTAAAAATGTGCTGAAAATTGACCAATATAAATCATACACTGTGTTTCTGTGAAGTGCTCAGAAGCTGGAACATTTAAATAAAGTGGAAAACATCTGAGAATGTCGCTGTATTCCCACTTTAACGTTACACATTTTTGCCTTCGTACACTCAGTGCAAATTTTGTTCCAAAGCTGTAACAGACGAAGAGAGAGGAGTGCATCACACACTCCAGCTCCATATGTATTCCACTTTATTTAATCAATGTTTCAGCCTTCCTGTCCTCCGCAAGTACACTAATCTTGAAAAACGCCAGAGGGCTGGAACATTCAAATAAAGTGGAATGCATATGAGGATGTTCCTGTATTTCCCTAGCACATAAAACCAATGACAGATGCCAAGCATGCCCTTTCTGGAAGGTTTTTTTTTTTGTGTGTGTTTACAGCTATTTGTGTTTACAGGTATTTCACCCAGCTACTCCGGGGACACATCACAGAGACGCACCGGATCTTGTCGAGTCCGCTGGCGGACTGCCCTTGTATTGATCGTCAATAAACATGATACATATTTGAGCGACGCTGGCAGAGCTGCCGCTTGTCACCATGGCAACAGGCTTTAAAACGCAAGCCGAGACTGATGATGTGATGGCCGATGGTTGAACATCAGACACGCGGGAAGGTGGAGGTGCCAGATGGCGGTGACAGTGTTTACTGTCATTTTTCACATTCGCCCTGCGTGTTTATATACACGACGGCCGAGGCGAATCACAACGAGGCGTTTACTGACCCTGGAGTTCCACCACTCAAGAAGTCAGGAAAAAAAAAAATTGGTGTATATTGATATATAAGCTGTCAGTGTTCATAAAATGGACTGTTAGAATCTTTCAAAAAAGTAGGTAAAGAGCCTGGTTTTGTATGTACACTTTTTTTTTTTTTACTTTTGAAAAAAAAAAAATCTGATACAAGGAGGGAGGCGAGTCAGTTTAGAGCAAATTGCAAGTGACATTACTGTCAGCTTGCCATCCCAATCTCCTTCATTGGACTTGTCTGTGTTTGTGTCTCCGTTCGCCGTGCCAGGTGCAGGGAGGCTTCAGAGCCATGTTGCAGTCTGTGGAGACCAGCCTGTCAGTCCCGCTCACCATGTGGGGACAGTTTGTCCCTCGGGTTGCTTCCCCCGAACTCAGCAGGCTGACAATGGGCGAGGAGAGACGCGCTGGCTGCCGTTGAGTAGGGAAGGTCGGAGGAGGTCAGCAAAGAAAACAGTCCTAATGGAGTATTTATTTGGGGCAGAGAGCCGCACACAAAGACAGCTCATCTAAAGGGCTTGAAGCAAGAGCATATAAATTGAAATGATGTTGGACCAAATAGTCCCATTACTGCTGAATCCCTCCAGCTCCAACCTTTCATAGGAGTAATCCTGCATTATTTTGTTCCTACTTCTGTTTCAAGCATGTTCAATGTTTTTTGAACCAACCTTTACCAAGGATTACAGGAGCCCACATGTTTTCTCTCAGATTAATGTTGATCAGCATTTGGTTAGGGCTGCTTCTGTCCTGCTGAGCTCTCTGGACTGACAGCAACAGTAACTCTACCTAAACCGTCGACTCGTGGTTTAAACACGATCCCAACCTGACTGATTAAGGAGCTTCCCTCCCAAATACCACTTCCATCTTGGATCGCATCAATCCGTCCTGTTGGCTGCGTACGTCGGCTTGTTGCTAATGTCATAACGCGCAAAAATAATCAGTCGCCTTTAGATGCCACAGCACAGAGACATTGTGAGAAATACGTACAATTTACTTTTGGCCTATAAGGGACCCAGCTCTATTTTTTCTCTCAACTCAGGCTGGGATTAGATCAAGTCTGAATTCTTTCAAAGAGTTTTGAGGAATAAAGAACAGCACATTGCAGGTTTAAATATGCATTTGTAAGACGCTATTATCTGTAAAATAGATTAGAAAAAGTTATTTGAGGGTTTCATTCATTTTACACACAACAATAAGACGTAACATTATTTGCTCATTCACAATTCATGATTAATCTGAACTACGGTATCTAGTCTGTTGGATCTGACACATCGCCTGGCCCTCGCTCCCAACACGTCCTGGCCCCGGTTCACCACTGTTAAAATAGCAAAAATGCTATATCAAGAAATCTAACAAAAATGGGCTGAATCAATAAGCATAGTGGTGGCATTTCTACTTTTGTCTGGGAATCTAGGTTTAGGAGTGAGTTTATGGAAACTTCCAACCATCATCCCAAAAGTTGTGAGGTCAGACACTGATGTTGGACAGGAAGGCCTGGGCCACAGGGTCCGCTGTAAATTATATCAAAGGTGTTTAGTTAATTTGAGATCAGAACGGCCAAGTTCTATTATTATTATTATTATTATTATTATTATTATCATCAACATTATTATTATCATTATTATTATATTGCTGTGCTGTGGTGCAGTCACATTGCAACACTAAGTGCCTGTCTCCATATTGTTCCAAAAAAATTGGTAGCATAAAATGTCTTAACATAAAATGTCTAATTGCTTAAACATTGAAAACAGTATTTATTTTGAATACATTTACTGTGAGGATAAATAATCATTTACCTTAATGCAAGAAAATACTTCTTTTCTTTAATACCCTCACAATTTGTAGTTCATTTAAATGTAATAAATGAATTAAAAAGTACAAATATTGTAAGTGAATTATAAGCAATGGACTGAAATAAAGTGTCCTTTAGTTGAATTAAGTGGTTTGTCAATAGAACTAAGAGGGGATTAAAAAAACAACATGTCTGGATTTGAATAATCATCCAAATCCAGACATGTCAATCATGACGACTCTCTTTAAACAATACAGCTTCAGCATACATGCAATCACACTGAGTTTCAATTAAAACCCCTAAGTCCAGAGAACCATTTAGCATTTTCTTGGATCTGGCTCATGCTGTTGAACATATTTTCAAGCAAATAATGACTGCTTTATCACAGCCACAGTGCCTCAGAGCAAAAAATAAAAAAACAGCTATTTGGAAGCAGTTCAGTCATTTCTTTCATCTTCTCTCCACAATTTTTTATTTCTTTCTCCTTTTCTGTGTTTGTTCCCTTTAGCTTTTGTACCGGGTAAAGGCCACTCCAGCTGCAGGAGTGACATTTCTGGGGCACTGTAAAGAAAACGTCCTTCAAGAAACACCAAATGAAAATGCACAAGCAGTGCAACACAACTGACCTTTTACAGTGGTACAAAAACACAGATATTGCAGTGTACCTCTGGATATTGCAAAGTGGCACTGTGTGGAGCTTCTTCTTGATTTGTTGTGTGTACAAAAGAAACCAACAAAGTGACAACCGAGTATTGGCTTGAACAACGTGAATGTCAACAAACATGAACAATAACACGACTCTGTCATATTCACATGTATCCGGCTAGATTTAATGCTTCTGATTAGGGTGTTTATCGCTTTTTTTTTTGTCATTTCTGACAACCCTCTATCTTTTGAGAGCCAAGCTATCTTTGTCACCCATTCTCTCACACTCTCTCCCCAGGGATGTTTGGCTGTGAAGATAGTGGGGAAAGGCTCTCGGGTGGAAATCAATTTTAACCATCATCCTTTCATTCAGAGGCCAGGATATATTTTTGGAGCACTTACCAAAGTCTGACATGTTTGATTCTTTTTCTTCACCTCTGCTTCGAGTGCTTCACACTCCTTCCTTCTGGTGCTGATCTCAGTCTCCTGAGAAGAAGAAGAAGAAACAAAACGAAGAGGATAAATGTCAGGAAATGAAGATTTTATCCACATCAGGACAAAAATAGAAACAGGACCTCTCAGTAATTAGGTTTTTGCAAAAGTGTATGTTCATATTACCACTGAAATATATGTTAATGTGCTTAATTCAGATGGACAGAAAGGATACTGTAAATATTTAAAATGAATGAATAAAACAAAGAAAACATAGGATGTGGACCTTGATCAGTAATAGGATCTCAAAGAGAAATGTTTGTAATGCAAGCCTTCTTATATTTGACCCCATATGCTCACTGATGCAAAAAGATTTGGCCTCATCTAAAACAAATGTTAACATTTGTAAATTTGAAAACACACTCTGGTGGAGAAGTTTCAACAAATCCAAAGGAAACTTGAGTGTGTGAACAAAACAAAAAGAACAAAAAAACGACAGAGTCGGTGTTAAAGCATACTGGAAGTATTAGGTTTCAGAAAGAATACCCAATCAAATTCACTCCACTGTTACAAATTTATAGTGAAGTCTTAATTAAAAGGAAACATTTCATTACAACAACCATCAAGGATCTACTTTAAAAGTCCCAACATGTTAATATGAGTGAGTGTAAAATGTTAACATTATCTTAACATAAAACTGATCATTTTGCTTTCTCTTGGCATAAAAACAGGACAAAACGACACTCTCCACAGAGGGCGAAGACGGTACTGAACTCACCAGTTGTGAGATAGTAATTTTGTAAATGTTTTAAGAGGATTGAAATAATTCAGGTAGAAATATGATTCAGTCTTAGGTGGCTTTTAAAAATAAGAACAGCTCCAAATCACATTGCAAACAAAATTTGCCATCATCGTATAAAAAGCAAAAAAAAAGAGGAAATAAACAAGAATGGAGAAAAACAGCAGTTTCTGCATTTTTCTTTACAAAACACTAATATTTATGGTAAAATTGACTAATGCTAGAAGAATTAGCTTCCCTGTGTGTAAGTGAATTTCAGAGAACGGCTCGCCCAACCTATAAATGCTGTTTGGAAAAATCCTGAAGCAGGCAAAGCTGGTCCTGACTGAATGTCTTGTTAGTTTTATCTACAGCAGGTTTCTATGCATTATTGCATGTCATTAAATGGTATTGAAGATCCCGTTTTTATGTTACAGTGTGACTCTCTAACACAGTTACATCACCAGAAGTTTACGTGAATAGTTTTTATTTTTAACCAAACGTATTCGGCATTGAGTCTGAGGTTGAGTGTCCCAAGATTAAACTCTAATATTAAACAGGATTTTATCTGTGTCAGTGTGTGTGTGAGCGGTGCACACACACACACGCGCACGAGCTCCAGCAGCAGAACGCCACATGCCCCTGAGCAGGACTAAAATAGGCACCACTGGAGCCACCAGAAGCCCTCAGCAAATAATACATGCTGAGCGTGGGAACGCGTGATTGTGCACAGCTTGACTGGACTCTGAATGCGGGATATTGGAATCCATTCAAATGGATGAAATTTTCATTTTTGCTCCATCTGCTGGTTATATATATTGACAGTCGGCATGTTTGAGTCTTTGACCCCCGTGTCTCATCGCGGGACGTACAGATTAACGGTGCCATGTTGGGTTAACGTTTGAACCTTCCAATCTGACAAAAAAAAAAAAAACAACAACGGTATTTTGTTTTTAAGCAATAAAGATGTAAAGACAATGTAGAGTTGTGGTTACAGTCATTTTAAGGTTAATCTTACTGATTATCATCTGTACTTTAGATTTTAAAAACCTGCTGAGCACATGTATTTATGTATTTGCCCCCATTGGTAGCAATATTTTAATGTCCCTCAGATAAATTAATCTTTACTTTAAACATCCCCTTTTTTGATTTTCATTGATTCATTTGGGGAGTAATCATGTCAGGGTGTCAGGAAATAACCAATGGTGCCACAAATGTCTTTATTACAGGACTGCATTTAGTTCTCTGTAAGGATGGAGCGGCAAGAACATTTAGATATCGATACGAGACATTAATATTAATATCGCATTAATATCGCCCAGTGACCGATATCATAGATATTATATATCTTTCCCTATCCTGACAAAATGACCACACTGCCTACTTTGCGTCTTTGCTTCACTTAAATACCCTCACAATCCTGTGCTGCATCACCATCACTGTCACATAGACTAGAAATAAAAAAACATCACATAGATAATCCTCTCCAAAATAAATGTCAGCAAGATGAAAATACACACATTGGTTTTTATGATCGGCCAGTTTTACATATCGGACCGATACCGCCAAATATTAAAATACTGAGCTCTGAGCATAATTTTTGAATCTTTATCTTGTTAAAATACAGCAAAAACACTCATTTTCTGTCTATTGTCAGATTTTTATTCAGCATGTCTTGCCACTTCAGAGGTCATGTTGTCATGTAATCTAATATGGTTTCCAGGGCTTTGGGAAGGTAAACCAAATGAAGTGTTTCCATACTCATCCTTTGTTTTAGCCCAAACCCATGTGAGCTGTTTGGTCCTAGACCCACCTGATCAACGGGAGCAGTTTCATCACGGCTTTCGGACACGCCACATTTATGCTCGTCATGGTAGGACAGAAAATACGTCTCTTTTTCAGGTGTTATTGTTTTTATGCTTATATCTTCTTCAGGAGAAGAAACCACCAGCACAAGCCAATGAAAGCTAACAATGCACCTTTGAGCAGATCCCTGCGCGCGAATCACTCAGAGCCTCCGCAGACAGCTCGCTTGCCCTCTTCTGTGTGGGCTCATGTCTAATACGTACAATTTTCTGAACCAGTCAGTTACGGGACTGATGAATATTTCACACAGCCGTTTGTGCAGGCGGAGACTCGTGCACTCTCAGACATACAGACACATAGAAACACTCCACTTGCAGGCTCACCGAGGCCCATTTGTTTGGAGCACATTCGCCAATGTTCAATTAAAAATCTCTCTGATAAAAGATTCAAATGGCTGCCATTGTGAGTAATGAGTTCTTGTATAAGTGAAGAGGCGTTTACAGCACAGCAGATGAAGACAGATGCAAAAGACCAACCCCCTTAGGCTGTGTCTAGCATTTGTGCCTCTGTGGCACTAATGCAAATGTATCCATGAGAGGGGCATTCACAGAAATCTATACTTCTGGACTTTTGCAGTTTGGTTCTGAGATTTTAGTCTATTGCTTAAGTTTTTTTTTTATGTTTTCTGTAATATTTTTCCTCTGGATATCCACAATCTTGCCTTTTCTTGTGCAGGTTTGGTTGATGTTGTTAAAGTACGGCCACGGTTTTCTTCATTATCATTTTTGTTTTATTTCCTTGATTTGTTCCCTGGTCTACTTTAGTTGGTCTCTTTATGCTCTTCCAAAACACAGTTTGAATTATTTAATAGCACCTTAGATGATATTGTAATGTAATGACAATGCAGAATGTTTTTCCCTGTCATTCTTGATGATGCATCTTGTGTTTTTTCCCCCCCACTTTAATCATGTTTAACTGTCCACATTGCCATGTTATGTTTTAATTGTATTTCAATACTGCAACAAAATCAAACACAAAGCATTTGGTCATGTGTTCATTTGATTAATGTATGCAAATCTGCCACTGCAGGAACAATGATTATGTAACCAAAACAGTGGCACGTTAAGTGCTCACCGACTGTATGTAGCTGACATACATGTCTCATATTTAGAAACATATTTTATCCATTTCATATTTCATCGTATTTTGTCAAAAATATAGTAAAGCCCCTTCAAATTGGACAGCCAGAGTATGGATGGTCATTCAATAACTGAACATAATGATTTTCAATTATTACTGCAGTGGGGACATTGCTGCTAGCATGTTCATGTAATAACTTAAACATATCTAAGAGGAGCCCGAGCTAAAAATGCGGCTGACTTTGTGATCGGCACCATGGACAGTTCCTCAGAAAACCCCACGGTGGATTTACTGGAGAAAATACTGGAGCTGTTTAACCGTTTCTGCTGCTGATGGTTTCACTCCACAGCAACATCCTGATAGGATGAGTTTTTGATGGGTTGCTATTATTTCTGCAATGAATAATTGACACAAGAGGCTTTCCCCATCCTACTCTCAGTGATCAGCCTTTTGATCTTTCCGAGTTGGGAAAGCTGTGTGTATAATCTCTAATGAGCACGGGTAACCTCATTATGCTCTCTCGCTCTCTCTCCTGCTCGCTCGCTGCTTATTGCATTGAATATGGATGACAGGTACTCATGGATGCTGTAATAAGCCCGCCTATGGGTTAGACAGAAACAGAAAGAAATGGATTTTGACAAAAAAATAAAAAAGAAAGAAAGAAAGAAAAAATAGACCGTTCTTCACAAACAGGATATAACTTGTGCATTTTCAATAAAACTAGAAAGCAGGACTCTTTAGTGCTAAATAAATGCGTCACATGCATAGCCATTAATAGAGCAGCCACACAACTTTCAACATGGAACTGTCGCATATTTAATTAAAATGCGTGTATTTGAACGCACCACTATTCTGTCCACATTTTCTATGAACATGCCACAGTGACCAGCTAGGACATTTACATAGATAAAGATTTTAAATGCATTTTACATTTCATTTTCATTAAGAAAATAAATAATTAATATAAATAATAAAATAAATAATATTGAATGACCACTGATATGAATTTACAGCAGCAAAGCCTGCTGTAACATTTGTCATACTACTTAACAAATGCAATCAAAAGTATGAAAAAAAGAAAGCACGCATATTAAACTCTAGAAGCTCACAAAATACTGGCTCATCAAACAGGCTTTTGAACTACACCAATTACATTGAGTACAAATGAGGAGCAAACAATACACATCGATTCAGATCGTCTACAGGATGACTTTTAACTTAAATGTAGTCTTTATTCAAAAATATTTCCCATTTCAAGTCAGTGTTCTTAATATCCATGCATGAAATATGGCCGCCCCAGCCATTCATCTTGCTATGACCTAACTAAGGATTACCTAAAAAAAAAACAAAAAACCTGATAGCTTTACAAATTGCTACCTCTAGCCGAAGCATATGCTATGAAGATGATTTCTACCTCTCTAAATCCTCCAAGGTAAACATCCTTCCATTATATTTTATTTATGCATCTTGTCTGTGGTTAAACTTCTACAAGCTGACCAAGCCATTAAAAGAGGCTGCAGGAAGGACGAGACAAATGCAGTGTCACGCTTTTTTTTCCAGGATGTTCTCCCTTTAATAAAAAAAAAAAAAAACACCTAGACGGCAGTTCCTCTTAGCATACGTCTATGCTGTGCACACACTCCTGGCCCAGACACACAGTAATCTAGTCCAGCGTTGTAAGCGCTTGCAAGTTCAAATCATTGGAAATGGCAGCGTGAGTTACATAATCAGTGCAGCTTAGGTTTTAGCTGTGTGCAGACACAGGATCCTGCACGGCGCTAATACAGTACATATCAGCTGTCTGCAAGTGTAAAATATTTGCCCGTCTGTGCATGTGAATCTGAGCACAACGAAATGCAGACTGAATGGTTATTAACATATTTTCAGAAAATTAGAAGACTCCCAACTCCCACGCATTCGACATCCGCATTACTAAAGACACAAAGGCGCACAGGACTAAACGAGTAACAGACGTTACGGACGAAAATCCTGATGACGGATCAGAAAACGGTGACAGTGAATCAACTTGCGTTCAAAAGTACGAACTAGACTAAAATAAATACTTGCTAAATATTAGGATGGACATGTGAGTGACAAGAAAAACGCATCGATGCAGACTGCACGGTGGTAAACTCAAAAATATCATATTCACGCTCTTCCTCATCATGCTGACAACACTGTTCAGTGTGGATACAATCACTGACTAAGAAGACTTAAGCTGGAGAAACACTGCACGATTTATTTTTTATTTTTTTTGCCTGAAAGTGAGTCGGCACAAACATTTGCTGGTTGACATTTTTTTAGGCTGATCTCTAGACAATGGTCAGACTTAAGAGCAACAGTTTGTTGCCGGTAGTCAAAGAAAAACAGAGCCCGGCACAAGAGACAGCTAGTTTCTGAGACATTTTCATTCAAGCGAGTCGGCGAGCACATAACATGGCGACTGAACGTTTTGCTGCCGAGTTGCTCTGTTTTGTCCATGTGAGCTTTCTTTCCACTCCTGAGTGTCAAGGAACATGCAGGACTGGAAAAGTTTGGCAGCCTTTAGGAAATCTCGGAGTTAAGGTAAGAGTCCACGTTCTCTAGGGAACATACAGAAGATGCTGTTTAAGCAAACACTAAGAGCAGCAATCACCACCAAACGTTTATCTTCTTTTAAAATTTTTAGATAAACCCTGTCTTACACCAATTACTCTCTTGCACCAATGGCTTGGCATTTCCTCTGCTGCTAATGTAAATAATTAATTTCTTTTCGTGGCACCAAGCCTCCAAAAAAAAAAAAAAAAGTTCAAATGCTGCCCACATATCTTGCTATATTTCAAAGAGAAAACATAATTGGGGGGAATTGGAACAAAATTCTGATCGCTTCATTGCTAACATGAATACTTTTCCTTCCGCTTCAAAATCAATCATTAGTTTGTCCATGAAATCCTAATAAAACCGCGTGACGTTTGTTGCTTTAATGTCGCGTGGATAACGCTGGAAAGATGAAAGGAAAAAACATGAAGTGAAATAAGCCATGGAGGGACAAATCAGGATATTGATTTCAAAAGCAGAATGTGAAACTACAGTCTACAGCTGCCTCAAAGTTCAATTATAAACTGATTGATTAAAATATAGTGATATCTGCAGAGCAAAGGAGGGTACGGTAGGGTAATGAACTGTACTAACACCAGCCAGGCAAGGTTAATTTGAAAAAGAAGGAGAAGAACGACTGTAAACCTGATAATCTCACTTCATGAGCACAAAGACGCCAGATGAGACTTGAACCTGGGTGGAAATGAAACAACAATCCACGACAGAGCTGCATGTAAAAATAGGTGTGGTGATGTGACATTCATTCAATTCCCAGCGATGGAGCCGAGTCTGACGCCGCCGCGTTACACAGAGAAAACCTCGTTACAGAGAATAAACAGGTTTTATATTCATGCATAGCCCAAGCCATTTCGCTGACTTAAGGGCCGCTGAGAACACGATGATTACTGCCGCAACTGAGCAAACGCATGAAGCCCAACGCCGTTGCCCACTCAGACACAGAGGCTTACTCATCCCCAGCTGGATTTGCTGGCAAGCCTTCCACTGACTGTAATTCAGTTCACATGGTAACCTTCCTCTCTCACGGCAGAGCAGTAAACAGCTTGTAACACAAGACAGTTCTCATAAATATGCATCTTTTTTATTCTGACTGTGGTCTGGAGAAGACGCAGAAGCAACTCATAAACCATGCAGCACGGCTCACCATAAAACATGTGTTGGGGGGGAAAGTTGTGATTTTTGTGTCATGCTGTAAACTTTAGATTTTGATGTTTTGCACCTCGGGTATGCTGGTGATTTGTAGCACTTTGTACATCCTGCACAGTTTCATAGAAACAACTGGGCTCTTTTGGTTACCAGCAGGAGTTTAATTCTCATGAAAAACATAAAATAGAATGAAATTGAAGATGTTCACTTCTTTTAAATTACATATTATATATATGCATATATAATATTTCTCCAGGGAGGGTAAACATGTCAAGGAGGTTGGACAGACTTAGATAAAAAGGCCTTAAAAATAAACTGAAACTGAAATGGCGATGGATGTAAGATCAGTGGTCTGATGTTAAACCTTACATCCAAAAGCACCAGATTATGGAATTTGTAATTAATAAAGCCAGTAAAGGGCTTGTAAATTTGGCATATGCTCAAAGTCAACAACAAGTGGAAAAAATGCAAGAGGGAATCCTGGCAAAAGGATGTTTTTAGGTGTACCGTTTCAGAGACACAGAGGAAAATGGGAATATACCAATGAAACTCAACAAGCAATTTTCTTTTGAGATGTTGTGTTTAAATTTTACTACCTTTTCAGACGTGACTCGGTGTTAGGGTGCACTACCAGAAAAGGGTGATTTTGTGTTTCTATCTAGAGGCTACTCCAACTTGTCCTTGGCTCCTATCTCTAGATGTCGCTGGGCGGTCGGTGGGCTACACCTGTCCTTTACAGGACGTCACAGAGACACGGGACAAACAACCAAGCACGCACAACACTTAAACCAGTGACCAACTCAACTAATGTTTTTGCGAGGAAACCAGAGAACCCGGAGAAAAGACACGCACGCACCGGAAAGGCACGTAAACTCTGTGCTGGAAGACACCATGTTGAAATTTCAACCGAGCACCTACTTGCTATTTTTCGCATTATTTTTTGCCAACATTTGTACAATTAATGTGCAAAAAAGAAAAGAAAAAAAAAACAGAATTAAAAAATATAAATTTTTGAAATCTTGGAATATCTAAATCAGACAAAGTCCGCAGTGAAACGTCATGTTCTGCAACTTTAAAAAGTGATGAAAAAGCAGGACAGAGAGAAAATCTGAGAAAAAAAATCTAAACATTAACACCGAATGTTTTCAGCTGTCTGATGTTTCTGTACGGATACTGGACACGCCTGCTTATTCTTGCTTCTTGTTTGTTTGTTGTCCTATTTTTTCATCTTGTCAGGTAAAGCACCATGAATTGCCTTGTTGGTGAAATGTGCTCTACAAATAAACTTGCCTAGCTGCTCATTCAACATGCTTTGCCCTGACCCATCGCTCGGCCTACATAAACGTTCAGCAGCGATTCTTGGAGTATTTCTCTCTAAGTGAAACATTTTTATCCATTTGGCCATAAAAACCAACAAAGGTGAATATACTTTTTTTTTTTTAAAAAAAAGCTCATATTGGAAACTGGAGCATTTCTCCAGCAAACATAATGCTTGGTGGGATTTTATTGACAGACTATTTGACTGAAGAGATCAACAGAAAAGTTTGAATTGGAACAAAACATGCAAAAAGACGACCAGCACAAATAGACTTCATTTAATTTGCATATACTGTGTGTATCACACTGGTAAGCAAGTAAACAATTATCACTAAATCAAAGTGATAAAGCTTCACATTTAAGCTTTTTGAAACAGATAAAAGGGTTGCATTTTTTTTCTTATTGTAATATTTAGTTCATATCCTAAAATAAAAAGATAGACATAATTTATTAAGCTGTAACCAGCCCCGATTTCGCTCACCTCTCAATAATAAAACCCTCGTGACTAATTTGACTGTTCGTATCTCCTGACTTCCTCTGTTAGGGCAAGTCTTCCCGTGAGTAAAGAAAAAAAAGAGAGAACCTCACAAACCTGATCACATTAATTCTCCACAAACCAGGCTGGCTGTTTGTCTACACACTTGGGCTACGACCAGATAAGCTGATTATAACACAAAATATTACATGCTGTCCTATTTGTACTGATCCAGTGTTATCCTGGTGTCCCTAGTAATAAACAATCGCTGACCTATTAAACGTCAAGGTAGACTTAGATGGATAATTATGAGGTACGTTCGGTTTTAATTCCTTGACTGGAATTAACCCCTCAGTGCTCAAGAGTGTTGTTTTTGTTATGGAGTGAAATATGTATTTGCAAGTATTTAATCTGCTATGGAAATGCATGAAACAACCATTGAGACTCACACTGAGACTCACCGTTGGTGGTGATGTGAGATTATTACAGCGTTGATGCAGCAAAACTGATTATTAGTTTTTCCCCGGTTGAAAGCTCAACTGTACAAAACTGACTGGTTTCTACCAATCCGAGCGTCTCGGCGCTCCACGCAGAGATAATTCAGGCTGTTCTGAGCGAAAGGGGGCCGCTACCAGCTGAGGTGGCGGCTCGTCTCCCGCTTTGATCCTGTGCCAATGCCACAGACATATGCTGCTCCATCCTGCAGGGAGGAGCTACACTGGGTGCAGGGAACAGGTCTTCAGTGCCTTTCAATTCATTAAGCATCTCTTAACAGCTGGTGATCATCCAGTTTCCTCTCCTTCACTACATCTAATTAACACATAAATTCTACGTCCTTTTTTTTTTTTTTTTTTTAATGAGCGCAAACTTCCTTTTCAGAATAACGGTTTGTGAAAGGCAAATATTTATCAAAGACCAGAGCAGAAGCTCGGCGTTTCAAATGATTCAACGGATCCTTGCATTCAGCAAGAGGTGCCGGGCTTTGACATCCTTTCTCAAACCCGTTTTTAACGTCCGCCGAAGGCTGCTGTCAGCCTCAAACCATTAGTGTCCGACTACGGCTCTTTAATGCAAGAGAAAGGAATAAGAATGAGCCCTGTTGTACAGGCCCATTTGAATTGTTAATAACGAGGCATCAGAGCCGGCGTTGTTGGCATCGGTGAAGCCAGACAGAGTCTCATGGCTGCGGGTACGGAGATCCTGTGTCCAGTAATGAGAGACAGGTGGTGCTCAGGAGGAGATAAAGAGTAAGGTTCTCTCACCACGAGAGTCTGGCACGGTCACATGAGAAACAGACGTTTTGCCTTCCAACTAACCATCATGGCCAGTTTGCAAAAATCCTCGATTACTGGTCAGCCAAAAGTGGTGAACACAGGACCTGCTGTCTGCAACCTTTCGCTCTAAAGTAATACAGGTGGAAAGGTTTAGTGTGGGTAAAGTTTATGAACAATAAACAGGTAAGAGTGTTGATAAAGAATAATGGCGAAAAGCGCAGAAGTTAAGGTGCTAGAGAATGGTTCCCGTTGTTTATGTGAATGAAGTTCTTTCGTTACTGTTTCATTAGGGGCAGGAAGTCAAGTCAAAGTCAAAGTTTATTTATATAGCATATTTACAACAGCCTCATCTGGCCAAAGTGCTTCACAACAATCACATCACCACAGATAGATCGATAATAAAACAAAAAAACAAAAATGAAGTTCGATAAAAAAAAATAATAGGACAGTTATAAAATTTGCAGAAAATATCAAAAACTAATTTTATGAATATAAACCAAGACATACTTAATTTCAGCTACAACAATTTACCAAAAAAAAAAAATGAAAAAAAGTCAAATCAGTGAGGTTTATATCCCCCTTCTTGTATTTTAATGTTTTACCTGTAAAAGTGATGAAAGTAAAGGCTCCGTTTCCCCGACTAG
Organism: Poecilia formosa; assembly: GCF_000485575.1. Classification (NCBI taxonomy): domain Eukaryota; kingdom Metazoa; phylum Chordata; class Actinopteri; order Cyprinodontiformes; family Poeciliidae; genus Poecilia; species Poecilia formosa. The sequence goes on from NW_006800143.1 coordinate 527,585, forward strand.
TCTTTCTGTGCCTCAGTTTTCCGGCAGAAGGTTTGGCTGTGCTAAAGCTGTGTGGCGTCCTTTAACAACTGGATTAAATGCAAGACCAGCAAAGGATTTGTGCTGGGTGTTTTTGTGTCAATAGAAATTTATCTCCAGCTGTCTGCCTACAGGACAAGAGCTAATTCCTAACATGCTACTTTTCAGAAAAAACGAGGGTTCAAAAGATGCTAAAACGTCGATGCAAGAATTTCACAGTTCCAAATTAGAAAAATAACAGCAGCTAAATGCAAATCTATGTAAAGAGGATAGCATGCGAAAAGACAATTTAAAAAAAGTATAGCAGAACTGTGTCACCCCAAAAAACACTTACTTGTCAGAAAACGGTCCATGAGGACACCGGTGTCCTTGTGACAGGTGAAAGGTTAAAACAAAGTAAACACAGAAGTGAGGATGTTATATCTGACTCCTTGATGAGTAGGTGCAAAATGTAAAGGTGAGGATAAGAATGAAGTGAGAAGAAAAAACTGAATTTGGCTTCAACCAACTTCTTAACCCGAAGAAGAGACGTATGCGACCATGAAATGGCAACACGACATATATGGAAAAATAAAAGGTGGAATCTAAACTACGTGGATTTGTTTGTGAAACAGGAAAGCAGAGTTGCTCTAACAGGAGGGAGGATGGCAAAAGTGACGAGTGCAAAAAAAAAAAAAAAAATTCTAATAAACTTGTGAATTTGCTAAATGCTGTGATGTCGCGTAATTTCTAGATGACACATCATTGCCTGTTACGTTGCCATCAGTCAGCCACATTCATTAACGAGGTTTTGTTTGAAAAGAAAATAAAACAACTCGCTGTCAGACTCGGTCCGGTGTTAGCATATAAACAAGGGGCTGCGATAGACGGCTGTTCCTTCACAAGACTCAGCTGTCAATATGTTTGCTGGTCCCCATCCAAGGATCAGAGCGGGTCTGTCAGGACTTTGATTTCTTCACTCCAGGAAGAGGATAAACAGCAGAAAAACAACCTAGGAACCAGTCAATCACTCGACTCCATCACCATCAAATCAGAAGCCGCTTGAACTGTTCTGGAAAAACTCTGTTTGCTTCATTTGTACAAGGGTGAGGAGTTCTGATGCAGAACATAATCTAAGCAGCTATATTCCCGAAAAAATATAAAAATAAGTTGGAAAAAAAAAAAAAACATTTAAAAGAATGCAAAGCTGAGTTAATTTTTTTTACGGAAGATTAAAAGGGACAAATTTAATTAAGTAAATACATGATTAAATTATTAATTAAAAGACCATGAAATAAATAAATGTTTAATTAAAGGCTTGTTATACATTTTCATATTTATTAATTTAATAAATATGTCATTAAATTATTAAAACACAAACTTATAATAGCCGTAATAGCTGATGCAGAAAATTGATTAAATATGCTTTTAATTATTTCATGGTTGCTGTTCCTGCAGCATCCATGTTTATTTCACATTGAAATAATTTTTTCTGTCAAACTCGCCCAGGGGCGGGGCTAGAGGTGACGTTGTGGGCGGGGCTAGATGTGACGTTGTGGGCGGGGCTAACAGTAATTTGTTTGACTCCACTAGTTTAGCCTGCATTTTTGAATACATGGCACTACTAGTAATGGAAGATTTTGATGAGGTTTTCTGTGAGCTAGAGATTTTACAATTAGCAAACAACGCTGGAGATGGAGGTCGTCATCCCGACTACATGGCAATTAAATCATGGTAGAGAAGTTCAATAAATCCAGTGTTAGCCAAACCGTCAAATTTGATGGGTGAGTTTGACAGACAAAATTATTTCACACTTTTTAATTATCTGCATCAACTATTATAAGTTTGAATTTTTATGATTAATGACATATTTAATAAATTATTACTTTATTTGTTTTTAAAAAAGCTAATTTTCAAACTGGACCAGCAAGTGAAATCCCAAGAAACACATTAAAAAATATGACAATTGATGACAAAAGGTTACCTGTTAATAATCTCTCTCACTCAGTGTGCCATAAGCAACTAAGCATCAGTCTGCCATTCAAATAAATTCATCTTTAAACACAAAACAAGCAATGTGTGTATGTAAAAATATAGAAAAAATATTAATATGCATTATTGCTACCCAAAGCATTTTTGTCTGAATATTATACACAAACATTTCTCACTGAGAGCACAAAAAATGCCAATACAAAGGCAAGGAACCAACTTTTACTCTGGTTGATTTACATTTACTCCTTCAGGTGTTCATGTTTTTGTCTATTTCGACGTATTCGTGACATCAAAGCGTCGAAACAAAATGCCTCTCTTTTTTGCTGTGCTTGCACTAAGGGTGAGCTCTCTCTTGAAAGGAAACAAGCTCCTCTAAAAACATGATTCAAGAGATTTTTTAAGAGGTCTCTGAAATATTGATGACATGCTATTTCTGCCATGCATTTCTATTTTTCATGGACCATGTGTAAAATCATGTGTAATAAAAGTCCTGCTCTCTGCGGTACTCTTCTCCTAAAACAGTGCTCCGCTTTCATTTGGTTTTACTTACTCTTTGCATGTATCATCCTCTGCACTCTCACTACTTTGAAAATAATAAAGTCCTGATGCACAAATATGGTTCCAGGTTAGTGAGAGACACACATTATCAATCAAAATCCTACATCTAAAATGTCAGACAAGGATCAAAGTCTCGGTCTGAAAGCAAAAAATATTTTAAAAAAAGGCATTAGCTGTCGCCAAGCATCTTCAGTTGATAATCTCTAGTGAACGCTTCGCATATGATAATTTCATGTCATTTTGCAGGCACAGATGAATAATGCTTGTTTACTGTTGCAGTTTTGCCAACTAACACAGACGCTGCGCCGTCTATGGCTCATTAGGTGACTCACTCTTCTCACTTTTCCCACTTCAAGCAGCCACAACAAGCCCGTCTCTGTGTTCCAGTACCTCTTGATCAGCCTTATTGACATTGACATTCATTCGCCTGGCTACGTTTCTCCTGTGTAGGCCAGCCTGAAGCCAATCAAGGGCAGTGTTTCTCTCTAGTAGAGTCAGTTGTGCAGACACGCGAGGAGCATTTTCCCTCGCTGTCCAATACATCCAACAAATCCAGCACTGCTCAACGTTTCGCAAAAATGGACATTTTTCTTTTCTGCAGAACAAAAGGAAACTGTCATTAAAATGAGGCAAATATTTATTTACTTCAAGAAATTAAATGCTACTCCTTCGAATTCAAAAGTACTCGTATCAATTGAATAGGTCTATATTTGGAGACATTGCAAGCACGCATTTTAATGAGCTACACTGCGATTTCTTACAATGGATCATTGACAAGTAGTGCACAATGAGGAGAAAGAAGCAAAATGATTCATGGTCCTGCTTTGCTTTGCACATCTAGAGATTACAGTTTCTGCCCATTATCTTTGCAAAAAAAAAAAAAAAGTTCAAGCTTGATCAGACTCACTAAAAACATGTCTGCAAACGAAGTCTTGCCACAAAAGTCTCAATTTGTTGTGGACATGGACTTCAAAGCATCAATATTCCCATCATATGTATTAAAATGAAAATTCTTAAACATAAACCAATTCTCTGCTGCTCTTCTTGCTTGGCTTGTCGCCTTAGGTGGCCGACCTCCCCGAGGGATCTGCAGTTGTGCCATGACGTTTTCCATTTTCAGATGATGGATTGAACGGTGCTCTATGAGAAGCTCAAAGCTTAGGATATCGCTTTACGATCAAACGCTAGCTAGCTACAAATCCACAGCTTCATTCTTGACTTTATGGGCATGGAGGGAAAATTAAGTAAACTAATGAGGATGCAAACATCATCTTTGTTATCACTGTAAATGAGACAGGAATGAGACGTGCCAATGATTTGCATATCCGATTGCCACCATGTTAGCAGACGCTGAGAATTAAACCTCCAATAAACTCTTTGGTAAACCAGTCTCACCAGCAGAACAGAAGCACAAACAAACAGCACTGCTGAGTGTGTGTACTCAGAGGCCAGAGAGTCTTGTGAAAATATAACCTTCTGCTCAGCTTTACCAAGAGCAACAGCCTACAGTAAGACCACTGACAACGAAGGACAAATCTCTGGTTCTTCTTCCACTGGCCTCTACGCCTTCACACTCAACCAGAGTCAACTTTGCTCTGACCTAGTTACACACCGTAAATCCAACAAACTCTCCTACAGAGTTGCTGATGCAATCTAGTCGGGGAAAGACCACAATTATCTTTTAAAATATGCACTAGAAAAAAAAAAGAAGGTCAGGGTGAAACGGAGAATGAGATGGACGCGTTAGATAAAGGTAAGACGAGGAGGAGAGTGGTTGTACGGATTCCCTCATTCATGGCTGGCAGCCCGGCGGCTGATGAACGCGGTTGTATAATGGTTCTCCATGCAATCTCAAGCAAAGCAAACAGGGCTTCAGCACAAAGAGACCACTCAAGCCCTCTGGGTAGAGGGAGTTATTTAAATGAAAACACACACGCAGAGAAAATGAGACGGCCATGTTTTGAAACAGACCACAAAAAACAGCAATTTCTAAAATAGAAAATAAAAAAACACACACACACACACAGAGTGGTACCTAAATCTAAACCAGCCTAGAGACCCAGCTTGTTTTTTTTTTTGTTTTTTTTGCTTTTAACCACAACCAGACCTCACAACTGTAAGGCACATGAGTGAAAGTGAGAGACAGGAGTGACCTACTGCACGGTTAGAATCTGAAACCGTTCAATGACCGTGATCCCACTCGACATCCAACTAACCAGACCATGCAGCCTCATTAGCATGCAATAAAACGAACAAAGGCGATTGAGGAGCTCGGACGGCCCCCGTTATGTAATTGTCAGCCTGTGGGGCGGTGTTCTGGGAAATGGCGGCAGACGGGCCCGTTGTGTGTTTCGGCTGCACATATACAACAATTAATCACGCTCCGTCTCCTTGGTCTTTTTCTGTTTCCAGAGAGCCAGAAGCCCAAAGCCAGCTGACCTCAGGCGGTGCAAGCACGTGCAGGGCTGGACCTCAGCATCACTAAAAATGTCGCACAGTATTAACTCACACGCTGGAGAGCAGCCTAAGGTGAGAAGATCAGGGGGAGAAAACCTATAAATGGCAGCGTTTTCACTCACCTCTTTACAGAAGCAGCGTTTACTAAAACACTCAGTGCACTCGGCTCCTGCTGCTAAAATAACGCTAGCGTTCGTTTTTACTTTTCCTTTTCGAGGTAAGTGGAAAAGCATTAATGAAACTGAACCAAATTACTTGCACTTATAAAATACGAAATTCACTCGAGTTTAGCAGCTCAACTGACTTCCCTCCCCGTGGGGAAACCACAGGGTTCACTGATAAGCGATAGCTGGCTCCCTAAACGTGCAAAACAGGTGGATCTGGACACATGCACAGAAGAACTGGTGCTCTGCATGCTAGAGCCACATGAAAGTGGCATCCCTCTTTTCTCTTCCTTCCCATCTCTCTCTCTCCCACCGTGTGTTGAGAGCATGAGAGAGGATTTCTGCAGGGCGTGTTGGAGTGTGAGTCATCGTCAGCGCACAGAGAGCAAGACGAGTGAGGGAATCTTTAAGTCAAAGGCGGCGCTTATGGCAGTGATGTGGGAAGGAGACATAAAAATGCCCTTTCCTTAACCAGGGTTAAAATCCTCCACAAATGTCAAACAATGTGAAGGGACGCAAACGACGGCATATTCATCCCGTTATAGGAGGACCGTGCTATCTCTCTTAGCAGCACAGAAGCTCCAAATTAGCCACCCACAAGGAGGCTGTGAAAAGTCCCATGCAATTGTCTGATCAAAGGAAGTAACGGATAAATGTAATGTCTAATTCCTTCAGCCATCCATCCACAGTTCATTGTGCTTCCACCCTGAAGAAAAAAAATATCCAATCACAGGAGAAAAAATAAATGAAGAACAGTAAGACACTGGGAGCCTGCTGTTACGTTAGTTACATTTTTTTGTTATTTTAGCTCTGAAATCTGTCCAGCAATCATCCAGCTTATGTTCAATCAAAATCAGCTTTTCACTGTAACTTCCTCTCCGTGTCCTGAATATATATCAGGGGGCGGCAATTCGTTTTCCCTAGGGGCCACATGAGTAACTAAGATTGTGGTCGATGGCTGGATCATTGGCTGAATTAAAATGAACAAAAAATACATTTAATGAAAACCTCTATATTGGATTCGTGTTAAAATGGCTGCAGCGAGCAGTACGTATTGCAACAGAATCATTAAATACCGCATGTCAGACTCTAAAATGAAACTGAACTTTATACTGGCTAACTATTATTATGATGTAAAATAATTCCCCCCAAAATTTAAATGAGTAATTGCTTATTTTCCCTCCTACAATTAGTCTGATAACATGTTATACATAATGTTAAC
>NW_006800143.1:534994-551103 GCF_000485575.1 Poecilia formosa
AGGGGCCACATGAGTAACTAAGATTGTGGTTGATGGCTGGATCATTGGCTGAATTAAAATGAACAAAAAATACATTTAATGAAAACCTCTATATTGGATTCGTGTTAAAATGGCTGCAGCGAGCAGTACGTATTGCAACAGAATCATTAAATACCGCATGTCAGACTCTAAAATGAAACTGAACTTTATACTGGCTAACTATTATTATCATGTAAAATAATTCCCCCCAAAATTTAAATGAGTAATTGCTTATTTTCCCTCCTACAATTAGTCTGATAACATGTTATACATAATGTTAACCGTGTATTAAGTTATTTTATGTCTGTTATTTGATGGGTGTTCATTAGTGTTTTTACTCTTTGTTTTTTTTTTTGTTTTGTTTTTTTTTTTACTTAATTTTTCTATTTGAATTCCTATTAGCTCCTGGGTGGTGGCATCCATTATTACTGCGGGTTACACCTTTGGGGTCATGCAGAAGGCTGATTCCGGTCGCATCATTTGAATCGCATGAAGGGCCACACACACACAAACACACACACACACAAAAAAAAAATCAGATTTCAGCAAAAACTAAGAAATGAGCATCGAGACCTCGTTCTGCGCTGTGCTTAATGTTCTCTGTACGCCGTGGTTCCACACAAAAAAGCAAATAAACAAAAATTTTTTTCCTATTTTTGTTCTCCACAAATAGATTAGTTTCACCTTTGACTTTAGCAAATATCAGGAAATTGTGTTGTGATAATATTGCCTTCAAAACTCTCTGTGACCGTGGACACAGAGAGTGGACACTCTCGTCTGCGTCAGGTGTGGGTATGATTTTCTTATTCGTATGGAAAGTGTTTATTCATGAAACGTCAAAAATACCAACAAAAATGTATTGCATTTCAAGCTGTCTTCCACAAAATGCAGACATGGATTTTGCAATAAGTGGCCTTTAGACTTCCACATAAAGTTAGAAGTTCTATATTTTGTATTGGTCTCAATTTTTAGCTTGAGTTGATAATGTCTTACATTCTAGGGTGCCAACAGAAAAAAAAAACTCTATAGGCAAGAGTTGTTGCTTTTGAAATAATTATACAAAAGCACAACCTGAGTTTCACACAAAATGTAAATATTTCATTTACATATATCCCAGATATATTTACAAAGCTGAAAGCAGCTGTTAAACAACAATTTCAGCATAGAGTAGACTTCACTGCTCTTTTTGTCAGGCAAAAAGAGCAATGAAGATGTGGGAGAATTGAAGTCACTAAACATCTTTGAAACATTCAATAATAACACTCAAATATTTTCTCAATATTGTGCAGAAACGTGCAAGTCTACACAAAACATTTTCATATTTGACGGGCTATAAAAGGAGAAACTGGATATGCGGAATTCATTTTGTGTTGGAACATTATGACAAAAAGTCATTAATTATAAAGAACAAAAAAATGCTAATTGCTGGCATTATTAATACAAAAGAATCATCCGAAACCGTCTGGCATAAATTTCATTGCCTTTCTCTGACATCTGCCACTATTAACGTCTCTTTCGTAGAAAAGTCTGAATCAGGATTATTCCAGAATGGGTAAGAAAACTCCCGACTGCTTGCACTACAAGGAGGCATAGCTATCCATCTCTGCTGTTAGGTCTGTTAAACATGAAGGAAACTTTGTGCTACTTTTTGCCTTAAACAAATAACTTTATTACCAAATCAAAACTTTGAATGTGTCAGTAAAGTAGCACAGCCCAAACTTAAATACGACAGCGAATCATTTCTCTAAATTGTCTCTCTAGCATGGCCTTACCTTCTCCCACACAGAGTATGTGCAAGCTTTAAAGACTAGTTCCCTCATATCCAGCTCGCATTCGGGCAGCCAGTGACAGATTTCCACATCTATGCCTGCGCCTTGAAGCTCGACGAACTAGTCTTCACTGAGTTCTGAAACTGCAGCAAAAGACTGCAACGTGATCCTGAACGTCAGCTGAAGGCTTCGCCGTCATCCAACCCTTCGTATTAAGTTACAGAGTGTGGATGGGTAGCTGCAGCTAACCAGTGGCGCAGCATCGCAAACAACACCGACTGAATTATTCCACACATTCAGTAAACTCCACAAATAAGTATGAGACTCGTAACAATTCAAGAAAAAGTCAAAACAAAGGTTTCAAGGTTTCTTAACATTAATGAATGAATCTAGTTCCAGATCAATGCATGTTAGCTAATCAGCATCATTGTTACTCTGGGATTTTGTGTGGCCATTTTTTTTTCAATTGCAATATATTTTCATATTATCATGTTAGCAAAGCTGTATGTTACATATTTGATCTAAGGAATGTGGATTTCCCTTAATAATCTTATGGGTTTTTTTCCCCCAACGATTACAACGCAGTTCACAGTGAGAGACTTCAGTAGCTCCCTGTCCGTCACTTTGATGTGATCCGTTTTCAACTCTGCTCAGATACTGAGAGAGACCTGAGCAAACAGCTAGTGTGAAACTTATCCTTTGCAACGTTTCATTGCTGATAGGAAAACTTAAAAAATCTGTAAAATAGAGAAGGGTTAGTTTGAATTTTTCTGAAGGAATACGCTGTTGTTATCATTAGTTGTTCTTTTATCTGAAGTAAGAAGCAGTGGGTTTGTTAGAAATAAGTCCTGAAAGCACTAAATGGCTAACAGCTAGTCACATAGACCCCAATCTTAGCTAATTTTAGCAAATTAAGGCAATCGGTAAATGATTTACATCCATAGGATACAAGAGCATTTTAGCTGACATTACTCAACGTTTTGGTACTAAAGTTATGTAGAGTGAAGCTGCACAAAGCATCAGTCGTCTTTAACTGGAACTGATCAGTTGTTCCAAGTATGCAAAGGGTGCAGCAAAATTTGGACTGTGTAACAGGCTTTTGCACAGCATTTCGAATGCTATACCTGGGTTTTTCTTGTCACGATCAGATCATTTGGGCTGATCACTTAAATACAAGGTTGTATCCTATCAATATGCACATTTCAGTTCAAGTTACAGAATGGAAACTATTACTAATAATAACATTACAGAACATCACTTCAGAAAACACCTAAACTCTAGCAACTAAAAGGACAAGTGAACAAACAAAAACAGAGATTGAAGGTTGATCTAAGGAATCTGCACGAATCCCCCTGACAGCCACTTTTTTCACATTTCATTGAAGAAAAAGTAATGCAACTTTGAGTCATCTCCACTTAGACTGTCAGAACCACTTGCCCCCTAACACTTATCATGAAGAACCTCCTAAGAACAAAACTTCAAAAACGGTTTCAAAATGTAGCGAGCGGCGTGAGTTTCAACAACAAGCTTACGGAACAAAAATGCTGGAAACCTGAGCAAAATGCTCTGATGAACAAGAAATTGTCAGCTCCAACAGGAGTGAAATTTGAGAAAACAGCAGAGGGCTTTGCAGCAAACAATAACGAAGCTCATAACATGTCTGCTTATCAGCTCGAGCCTCTCTCTGTCTAGGAGAAATGCTGGGGGCTCTCAGCGGCCTTTAATTTCACCCCGACACCACTCTAATTAACAGGTGCTTGGACTCTGGTCAATTAGCAACCTCCAAATACTTTATATCCAAAAAAAAAAAAAAAAAAAAAACAGACATGTTTTTGTAAATAATGAAAACCGTCCAATTAGTTAAAGGGTTGTTTTTCTATTCTTTGGCAAATAGAGCCAAAATATCTAATGTGTCATTTTTATTTATTTTTTGCAGATTTTTCTTATTCTGTGTTGGTATATAATCTCTTCCTCAAATTTTTTTCAAAGATTTGAAGTTTGCGGAAATCTCCACACCTGACTGAGTTTAGGATGTAAGGCGTCTAACAGCCACGAAGCCAAAGCGTCAACGTATTGATCCCTGACCTACTTTGTTATTTCTTTAACATCTCGCTGTAAAGTGAATTGTTCATCGCCAAACTTCTCCTGAATCACTGGCCAGATCTGATCAATCACCCATGATGCCATAGCTGAGCAAGCTCTGCACTGGAGGTAGTTTCTCCTTTTAAGGAGACTCCCGGTGGACGCTCTTAGACATAAAAGCTTTCTTCACAGCACCTGAACACCTCTCTCTCTCTCTCTGAAGTTCTTCATGATTCAATAAATAGTTGATTAGAGTGCATTCATATAAGAAGTATTAATATCCTTGCCTGTGATGCCTTTTTCAGGCAAAGCAGTAAGGCCAGCACACAGTTACAAGGAGGTAACCATGGCTAAGAGATTCATTTAAAACATCTCCTTTTCAAAGTAAACCATTGAAAGACAGGTCAACAGATAAGCTTGAACTAAAAGAGCAACATCGACCAAAATATCATAAAGTACCTTTTTACAAAGCATGAATAGCACTTTGAGACAAAAAGGCAGGTTTTAACTTCATGTAGGTATGAGCTAGCTACTCTGTGAAGCGCCTCCTTTACCAGATATTAAAGCTTAGCGATATAAATAACAGGCATTGTAATTAGCCACCATGTAATGAGAGTGACCCTATTAAAGCTGACGGGTCACAAGCCGATTTAGGTTACCAAATCACATGCGCTATGAATTGTACTTTTACATCGCATACAAATCCTTGTTTCTATTCTCACTCGTTTCCCTCTGCTGGCTCTCGAGACAAACTCATCCTCCTCCCTCCAGAGGAGCAAAAGTATCAATATTTATGCACTGACTGTGTCCATAAATACCAACGGCCAATCCAGAAATCAATGCACGCCTGTTACATATTTTAATCTCCCCATGAAGGTCACATTACTCAAACAATGCCTGAGAGGCCGAAGCGTGCACGCTACGGCTGCCAGAGGCGTTCACGTGCACTCTGCCTTGACCCAGACCTGACGACTGACGTCACCGAAACACACACTGCGTGTGGAAACAGAGAGGAATCGTCAACTATAAACTAATTCATTAAATAAAAACATTATGTGGCAGATGCTGCATCTGAAGGGAAGATTTGCTTTCAGGATTTAGACTTGTGTAACTTATGTACATTAGAGATGAGGAAGAGGAGAAGAGGAGCGATCATTAAAGCACTGTTAGGTTCCAGAAGTGCGACTTAAATGTCTTATGTCGTACTTTTATTTTATTGCTAAGCCACAGGGATGACTCAAACAACTTCTCTGCAGAAAGCTGTAAACTTTGGCAAATCACTCCGACCTACATGGAGGCAAAAAAGAAAAATGATTGATGGGCTGCCAAAATAATTCCTGCCATCTTATGAATTTGTCACTTTGCTAACAGAGTCTATGAAAGTTAGATGAACATTTTACAATCTTGTTAAAACTGGTTACATTATTAAAAGGCCACATTCATCCTGTGAGGCGAAAAAGAGAGCCGGTAGCAGATTGAAAATTTAATAAGCTCCATGCAGGTCCTGGAGATTGAGGAACTTGGCAGTGACTTAGTTTTGATAGACTAAATATTGGCACAAGATGATTTAGCTCCATTGTGTCATGCATGAGCTCAGGCAGGTCACAAAAACAGGGCGATTGTGCAAACATGTGATAAATCCATATAAAGGACTTCCTCCAGCTTTTAATCAGAGGTAAGAAGCAAATGTTTTCAAAGTTGTAGCTAGTTCAGCTCGAGAACATTCTATGATTTCAACCTTCAATGCACAATATTTGATGGTGTGTCACAATATGCACGCTTTCCAGCATTAAAACCTCTGGCTTTGCCTTGGGATGCCACGGCGCTGTTGAATGATTAAAAAGTATAATGTGACGCTTACATATGTGGCTATCATGACAGGTCAGGCTGCACAGGAAGGCCTCTGGTGTCAGCTGAGCTCAGACACACCTGACCTTGGAGGAGACCGAGCAAGGACTGAGCTTTTCACTGGTGCAGAGAAAACAAAACAAATGCTGACTGTTTTTACTGTTAGGTAAATATGAGCTACAGGTGGCTAATCACCAAGTTGTTTTCCAGCAAAAAAAAAAAAAAAAAGACACGGCGTAGATTGTGATGCAGTGTGGAACCATTATGCCAGGCTGTTGGCATGAAGCAGTGATGAAGCACTTCTAGGTTTCATTAAAAAAATGACTGGCAAACTATCACTGAGAAAACTTTTAGGTGTAATGTAAACATGCAGGGTTTCCCAGAGTGTTTTATAAGCCTGACGGGCCACCAGGCTTTACTTGTGCCCCGACCAGGCTAAGCATTGCTTATTTATTTAAGTCTTTTTAAAATGTTTGCATTTTTAAGACTTCATAGCTGGTGTTCAGGTATTAATCTTCCAAACTTTCAATAACACATGATTATCGGGTGGTATTTTCAAATTTTCTCTCAACGTTAAACATTTTTTAACTCAAAAGCACGACGGGCCGCTGGATGAATGACTGACCTACCGACCAACCACTGGGTTTAGCAAGTTTTCTGGGGGAAACCTTTAGGGCTGAAACGATTCCTCGAATGATTCGAGTACCTCGATTACTAAAATTCCTCGAGGAAAATTTACCTGCCTCGAANAGAAAACAAAACAAATGCTGACTGTTTTTACTGTTAGGTAAATATGAGCTACAGGTGGCTAATCACCAAGTTGTTTTCCAGCAAAAAAAAAAAAAAAAAAAAAAAAAAAAAAAAAAAAAAGACACGGCGTAGATTGTGATGCAGTGTGGAACCATTATGCCAGGCTGTTGGCATGAAGCAGTGATGAAGCACTTCTAGGTTTCATTAAAAAAATGACTGGCAAACTATCACTGAGAAAACTTTTAGGTGTAATGTAAACATGCAGGGTTTCCCAGAGTGTTTTATAAGCCTGACGGGCCACCAGGCTTTACTTGTGCCCCGACCAGGCTAAGCATTGCTTATTTATTTAAGTCTTTTTAAAATGTTTGCATTTTTAAGACTTCATAGCTGGTGTTCAGGTATTAATCTTCCAAACTTTCAATAACACATGATTATCGGGTGGTATTTTCAAATTTTCTCTCAACGTTAAACATTTTTTAACTCAAAAACACGACGGGCCGCTGGATGAATGACTGACCCAGCGACCAACCACTGGGTTTAGCAAGTTTTCTGGGGGAAACCTTGAACATGCGAATATGGAATTATGAGAAAAATAATGTGCTATAAACAGGATTCAGTTCTTATTTTTCATCTCCATGATCTCAAAGCAATGTGTTGACCAATATTAATGGTTCATACAACCACCTTATTTTGAGTACTGTCAATTAGTCGTGAACATGCGCATCATTTCTATAAAAACGTACACTGAAGCGTGACAAAAACATGTCTAAACTGAGGAAAACCCAACACTCTGCTTATTTAAGTGACGGTTCCTGTTCCTCGTCACACCAGTACAGACACCCTTGATCTCAGTTACTTGGATTTTCTCAAACGTCCCAAAATCCTCAGAACCTGATATTATCTTCTGAAGATTTTTGTGTCATCCTGACAACGGAGGCTTCGGGATAAATAGTCATACTCTGCTGCCAAGGAGAATCCTGGATAACTCACGTGCATCAATAAAACAAAGAGAACTAATCAGTCCATTAGAGAAGAAAAAAGGAGCTGTTGAGTGAATGGTGCGTAGCAAGGGAAGAATGTGGTCCTGGGTCAGCCAGCAGCATCTGAGCGTTAATAAGGGGAGTAATTGAATTAGAGGATCAGTGAAGGCCCGTAGTGTGGGCGCCACGCAGCTCTAATTTCATTACAAGTGATGTAAACATGAGGTTTGCCCCCAGCCCCAGCGCTTAAAGCCTCCAATATTGATACATGCACAAAAACACAAACACTCACCTACCATCCACGCTCATTGGCAAAGGTACGCTTATGTTCCCCTTCCAACGTGAAGAGCTACAATGCAATGGTTTAGGACCAAACCATATTCATGTATGTATTTAAAGTTTAGGCAGAAATCCAATTCAGAATTAGTTAACAACACCTAAAAGCTGCTGCTCACAAAGACACTTTATTCAGTCTGACTAATTTTGAGCTATTTTACATATATAAAAAAACTGCCAAATATTAGTCTCTACATGTGCAAAAGTGGTAGAGATGTACCTCAAAAAATGTTCTACTGGAATTGCAGACAAAGGTGGTTGAATACATATACTGGTAAAAACAAAAAACAAAAACGAAGTGCAAAAGCAGACATGATTTACCTGTCAATTCACAATTATGCACCACTTCATGTTCACCTATCACATCTATCACAAGTTCAAGAGGTGTAGCTTTGTATGCAAGGTGATAAGGTGATGATAAGGTGCAGACACTGCCAGTAAATCTTGTGCTGCACAAGCATTTGGGATGGTAAAAATTATTTCGTGATGTAAATAACTTTGAACTGCCTTGCTGCTGAAATGTGCAAAACTTGAAATAAACTACACTCAATATTTTTAGCTTTGTATGCTGCCTATACTTTGCCATACCGGGACCGGGATGTTAAAGGTTCTTGGCCTGATGATTCACGTTGCCGTCAAACTGAATGCAGCTCAAATAAGCCCTCAGTTCTGACGATAAGCCCCGAAAAGAGACGGCTTCCATATCAATTTTCAAGTGGAGCATAAAGAGCACAGTAATGAAGCAGAGAGAAAGAGAAACACGTGTTTCGCAAATGGTGTTTGGAGAATCGCCTTGCCAAGCATTGCATATCACATTACAACACAAGCCACTAAATTGCTAAATTATCTTCACAACAGACAGCAAATCTGCTCATGCAACCCACATATAGAAAATGTCTGAAAAAGGATATTTCAGTATAAATAGATACTTAGTCACTTCGCTAACGTAGCAGCTCCTTCCTCTTGCGCTCTATGCTCCCTGAGAAAATTGCCATTTTTACCACATCAGTCAGTGTTCAGACAGTTTTGCATGAAGCAAAGAGATCCTTTGTAATTTATAGTTGAGCAGGGGAACCTGTTCCTAGAAAAAACTGTGCTTTGCTTTGTATCTTGTTGCTCACCTACTCCAAAACAATAAATAATAAACATCAAACTCTCTCATATTTTACCAAGAAAAATATCTGTTTCTTTGTTTGTTTGTTTTTTATCTGACTACACTGACATTAGATGAGATGTAATGTGAACAGAATGATAAAGCAAATCAGATGAACTTTGTGTCTCCGAAGAAATAGACCACATTAAAAATGCAAGTGATGAAAGTGAGAGCTTTCCTGTGAAGCATTTAATTTCGCTTGTGTTTTACGATCTGTATTTTAACACTTTTTTAGGTCTAAAAGCAAAACCAGGATTTTCTATGGGTGTTTTCACACTTGATAGTTGATGTTCTTTAGCTTTGCATCTTTAGCACTTATGGCCTCCATATGCTTCTCCCCACTTGCAAAAGCACAATGCATGGGACTCTGAAACACTCATGTTCCAGTCACGAGTGCACAAGTCTTACTGCAGCCTCTAATAAAAACAAAATGACCCACAAGAGAAATGATAGTGTGCATTAAGTGGCTGTTTTTTTTATTTTAACTTAAGTATAAAGATTCAAATATTATCATGTACAGTGGACTCCTGGTGTTTAAGGGGATTAGACACCACAGCTGCAGTGAATAGCTAAAATCCTGTCAATCTAACTGCCTATTTTAATATGTCAAAGACCAAATATACCTTAATATGCATTAATACTGTGCACACAGTGGAAACAGTCTTAGCCCTACCGCATATATCTACAGTCCTAATTATTTCCACTCTTCCAGGTTACAGCCAATCAGTGCCAAGGAAAATAAATGCAGCTACTGGATTGGTTGCTTGAATTGCAAACGCCAGCCAATAACACATCAAGCAGCATATCACCCAGATTTTTCAGTTTCAATTGAATATCTGAGATATAAACTAAAAATTGTGACTTTTGGAAAACTTGGAGGAACATGTCAGAAGTTCAATAGGTGTAAATTACATGAGAATGCAGATTATAAATCAGTCCCAGCTAAATGCGATCTGTATTTCTCTGCATTATTGTTCCGTCTTATGACTCCTCTGACATGGCTGATACCCACACAGAAACAGAAAGATCTCACTATTATTCATGAGCCTGTCAGACTCTTTCGCTTTAATTAACTCCAAACGATGCCAGTCAGTCAGTTCCCTCCCAACAGGATGCTGGATGACTAAAACTGAGAGGCAAACAAAAGCTGACTTTTACTAATTATTTCAGCTAATTATTTATCTGACCACTTGGGGTCTTTCATAGAGTAGACACCCAGTAAATGTTATAAGCTGAATTAAAATAAAACAAGATGGATACATCACAGAAATGTATCATGCTCGGGCATTATTCCACCTCAACGATCCAAATAATTGTCAGGACTTTTTAGATACGACTAGCCGACCTAAAGTATCAGTACCTGAAAAAAAAAAAAGTTACTATTTTGAAATAGTGCAGAAAAATCTTGTACTAGCACAGGCTATTTTTAACTAGTCCGGTGTATTTGTCAACTATTTAGTTGACGTGACGGCTGAACATCAAGGGTATTGAATATATAAACAAAGGGGCTGCTGTGACCCTTCATGTACTTCAAATGATGGAGTTTGATCTTCTGGAAATTATCCATCAGTTCCTCATGCTTACACCCACTTAACTCAAAATTTTCAAAATGCCAGTGTATTAAACTGTGTGACAGCAGGTTGACTTTGTCATCAAATTTAGCTAAATGTATTTAAGAAAATACAAGGTTTCCCCCAGAAAACTTGCTAAGCCCAGTGATTGGGTATTAGGTCAGTCATTCATCGAGTGGCCCGTCGTGTTACAAAACATAATTGGCAAAACAAAAATGTTTTAGTAACAAAACAAAAATGTTTTGTAACTAAAACATTTTGAGTTACAAAATGTTTAAAGTTGATGGGAAATTTGAAAATATCACTCAATAATTATGTATCATCAGAAGATTGGAAGATTAATTCCTGAACACCAACTATAAAGTCTTAAAAATGCAAACATTTTAAAAAGACTAAAATAAAATAAGCAATCCTTAGCCTGGTGGGGGCACAAATAAAGCCTGGTGGCCCGCCAGGCTTAAAGTACACCGAGGAGAACCCAGAAGTAGATGTATTTAACCAAAGATTGGATTATTTTCTTTACATTTTCAGATAAAGTCTGATTTTTTTTATCCCCAGACTGAAAGCATCCCTTCTATTAAAACCAGCTTTTGTTCTTTAAGCTTTTGCTCACAAACTTGACGGCGCAGTGATAGTCGGCTGCATCAAAGGGAAACCACCATCAACAGAACGCTTGTGAAGTTTGCTGATTGCATCTCCGTCGTAAAATACCAGAGCTGCAGGCTGATGGAGTTTTCTGAAGAAGTCCCCCACAGTGTTACACAGGACCACGTAATATTTGTAATTATTGACTCTGTGACAGATTTTTTTAATTCATCATCATCATCATCTCTTTTTTTTATTCTTGAGGGACCTAACATCACTGCCCCTCACCCACACTTTAAATGACTAAAATCCCTACTTTTCCTTGCCTTTATCTGTTGTCTGCCTCTAAAGAATCAGACACATGGTTACTACAAACAACTAGTCATGTTTTTTTGTGATATTAGACTCCTTCTAATATTATGATACATATGTGAAAGTAGATGAGGTCTGAAAGTAGTCTCCTTCGGTCAAAGGTTCTTGTTATATAAGTCTCATTAAACATTAAGTCTTTAAACAATCTTCATGTGAAATGATACAAAGATCTTTGGGAATAAGAAGGACAAATATTTTACTTTCCACTTTATTTCCAGCCATGCTCAGTTGCTTTGAGCATGCTGCTGCGCGTGACTGAAATGCCAAGCAAACCCTGAAGACATGCTGACAAGCTAATTATCAAGCAGCCCTGTCACAAGTGGGCAGAAATTTTAAAAATAAGGTTCACACCACCATCATTATGTAAACAATCACAGTTCTTGGTGCTAACCTCACACCCCGCCAGACTGCAGCTGGCGGACTTTAACGCAAGGGGGTCACACTCTCGGCGCGAGACGGGAGGGTTTGAGGGATCTGCGAGCCTTTTGAGAACCCGAGCCTTTGTCTTTTGCATTTTATCCAAACTAATCTTAATTAACATGCCATTAAAATTTGCGATCGAGTCAACAGCTTTGTTATTTGGAAACCGCGCAGCCAAAATTGTTCCTCAAACTCATCACACCATTAGCAAATGTCAGCTCCATTGTGAGTCAACACACAAAAACTGTTAATAACAAAGCTTCGGTTTATGGCTTTGTGAAAAGATGTCACCCGTAACATGAAAACAACAGTATGCTAAGTGCTGACGAGACATTGGAAGGAGGGCCAGCAGCCTCCTGGGCACAATTACGCACATAAATACTCAGCTCGTTCTGTTTTGCTGCACTGGAGTCTAATTAACAGAGATTACTTAAACTGGCCTACACACAGTGGGAGAAAACAGCAGAATTACCACCAGTCTATGTGGGACTACACATCGCCAAGGAATCCCTGAAATAGTCTAAGCCTGCAAAAGCCCCAGAAAACTCATTTACCATCCGTAAAACTTTCAGCAACATGGCTACTGGATCAGAATAACAACACATGGAATTACGGGAGGCAGACAGAAGCAATTCAATACATTTAGTAATCTATACGCGATGCAAGCAACTTGCTGAAGTTCGAAAAAGAAATCGGATTTACAGAAGTCTGAATGCAGCATAGTTATCGGTGAAAGACTTCAGAAACTGCTGATCTGCAAGGGTTTGCACAAACAACCATTTCTACGGTTTATTGTCAGAAAAAGAGAAAGTGAGGAGCAAAACAAAAAAAAAACTGCTTCATGGTGAGAAGGTCTAAAGTGGGATGGGGAGATGGATGTGAGATGATAGGAAGACAATAGAAGCTTGAATAACCACTTTTAACAAACAAAACATCTGGAAGACCATCGCTGAACATACAAGTCATCAAACTTTTAAGGAGACTGATTAAGGATCGTACTTGATGCCACTCCTTTCATTTAATAAGATAAAACTGAGGCTAAACTGAGCCAAGACTCATCAAAATTAGACAGCAACAGACTGGAAAAACACTGCCTGATCCGATGAATATTAAGATGATGAGACAGAAATATGCATGGATCCTCCTCAGCTTTCATCAGTGAGTAAAGCTGGAGGTGGTAGCGTAAATGTCGTGGAGGATATTTTATTGAGAAACTCTGAAACTGTGAAACACCACAGCCTACCTAGGCAACGATGTTGATGCCTTTATGGCCGCAGTGAACCCATCTTCTTATGGCTAATTCAGCTGGATAGTACAACGTCACAAAACTAAAATCATCAAACTGGTTTCTTGAAGAAAAGGTAGTTCTAGAGTAAAAATGGTAGCCAAACCAGTATAAGCCAGTTAAAGTGGTCGATAGGTGTGTGGTAACAAGAAGCAGCTTTATCTATAGTTCACCTTTGAGTACAAAACTGACGATCAGAGCTATCCTGTAAGTAAATTGTATTACTTTATATAGGAAATTACATCTTTTTAAACATTTTCACTCATCAAAATACCAACAAATCTGCTTCTTTGACCTCAATCAGAACCAGGAAGGATTCAAAGAACATAAACCGAAGAAGGCGCAGCTCATTTTAAAATGAACCCAACTACTGAAGGCAAGATTATTTGTGGTTCACCAGTTAAAGGGAGAGCAAAATAAACGCCAGAAAAAAGCTGAAGGCGAATGCCTCCAGTGGAGACTCCGACTGCCCCTAATAGCCCATGATATAGTGAGCGTCAACAAGCCATCATCTCACTTTCACACACAGCACTCACCAGTAACTCTTGATGGAGCTTTTGGTGGTTCAGGGACTCTTGGTGTAGTTGTGGAGCTCTGCTGTTGTCCTCTAGAGGATGAACGTTGTCCACACAGTGAAGGGGCAAAACATCATTTTTCAGCTGAAAAGATCACAAGGATGAAGTCAGTCACTGCTCGTTGGTTCTGTCATCCAAGGAAAAGAACTGTCCTTGTGTAACACATATATACTTGCAAACAATATCTGAATTACTGATTATTATACTTTAATTTTATTCTGGAACCATCAGTTCACATCAATCGACGGCGTCAAGGTGTAAAAAAAAATGTTTAACGAGATTCAGTTTCAAAACTGCTGGAATCTTTCGCCGTACTGTTCCTACGGCTTAACGTCACTTTAAAATGACGCTAGTTAAAGTGTTAGCATGACCAGAGGTTTTTCCAGAGCCACACTGACTCTGCTGGGCACTGTTGGTTAGTCTGCTTAAAGGTGGCTGCTACACTTTTCCCTTGCTCACAGAAAATATCAATTTGACTGGAAAATTTGAAGTGAAAAAAAGAAAAAAAGAAAACGCAGACAATTATGGCCTAATAACTGAAGTAGGACTAATTGTCACTTTTAAAATG
Source organism: Poecilia formosa (assembly GCF_000485575.1). Lineage (NCBI taxonomy): Eukaryota > Metazoa > Chordata > Actinopteri > Cyprinodontiformes > Poeciliidae > Poecilia > Poecilia formosa. Next base: position 549,307 of record NW_006800143.1, read on the forward strand.
TCTGTGTTCAAAGCTTGTTGTATTTGTGTTATTATAAAAAGTAGAAGATGATGTGTTTGAGTCTCAGCCTGTACTTTTTTTTCCCATGCGTGCCCAGGCTCTCTGCAGGTCCCATGTTAGGCTAATTGGTGTCTGCCCTGAGCTATGAGTGTGTGCGTGCACGGTCTTTTGTCCCATATATCTCGATGCTGCCCCGTGATAGACCGTGTAACCTGAGGTTTATAACCCTAAAATTCGAACTTGTCGCCATTTCACAAAGAAGTTTGTTTATGACACAAAGTCAGTACATGACACTTCCACTCAATGAGAATTTCGTGCTGGCCCCAGCCTTTTCAGCAAAGGCAGTGAAGTGATTTGACACCAAGCAACTTGAGGTGTGCAAACAAAATATGATTTTACCTTAATGGACAGCTTCAGTTAAATAAATGAACAACAAAAAAAAACCTGTTGATACAGTATTTAATTGTAGATTTCAGGTGATAAAAATCAAATAACAGCACTGTCCCACGAGAACGTTGTCTGGTAGCGCTTTCAGTGAGTGACATCAGGGCAACTAGATTGTGGCCTCTATCTTGATTGTATTAGCTCTCCTCAGTGCTTAGCACAGCTTTGTTTACCCAACAAACACTGCAAAGCGTACTGCTTAAAAATAACACTGAAGAACTCATTCAAGCAGATACTCACAAACCCACTAAAGTGTAAGATGCCAGCAAGGTAAAAATAACATCCTCTCTCTGTGTTCAACCACTTAGCGACTGAGGTTGATAGCACTACCTAAGTCGCTTGTTATTGCCAAGCTAGTGGTGCTGGCTGGAAATAATAATGCCCACTATTAAATTATTCATGGTTCCAGTCAGGTGGAACCAGATGCTGCTTTTGTGTCATAGAAGGAGAACTGTAACTCGACTCAAGTGTAAAGGGCCATCGCTGCGTGGAGACAAGCACTTCATCCAACAAGCATGGATGCTGCTGAGCTACAAGCAAAACAACACGGATGTCATGACATTCCCTTGGCTGCTTCCATGCCATGTTTTTCCTGGGATCTTTCAGAGGACAGTGGTTCAGTAGGGTGGGCTGTAGAGGGACAAAGCCCCAGGATGCAGTTTACTGCCCCAGTCTGTTGTACTCTGTCGGTACCCAACATTAACATTTGTGGCCAAGGCCAGAAGATGACCTTTTTTTTTTTCTTTTTTTTTTTTTTAAATCCACGCCGTGTTTTAATGCTGAATACTAATGCTGTGCTGCTTTGTGCCCGCCACTCATGGGAACAAGTGATGCTATTTTTAACCGCTTGTCCCCAGCTGCACATCTCCAACCAGGGGCCAGTGGGCAATTAGTGTTTGTTTCTCATGGCAGAGGCAGCGCTAGATTCTCTCTAACCCAGGAAGACATCTGGAAACGGGGTGTTTTTGTCCTGTACCTTACCCCCGCCGCAAGGCAAGGCTCTCAAAGCAACAACTGTGCCGTTGAACAGCTCCTCCTTTTATTGCACGCAGGTTGGTGTGTCGTCTGCAGCTATTTATGTGTTGCGATATCATTTTGCATGTTATTTATTTTTGTTGTTCACTGCCACTAATAACATTTTTTAAATCCTAGAAGAACAAATTACAAATTACAATAGTACAAAGTTAGCAATTTCTGAATTTCTGACTGCTTTTTTTCATAAATACGTTTCAAAACAAACAAAAATTATTCCATTCAAACTCACTGCTGGAAATTTTGCCTTCAGAATATATAAAAGGTAAACAAATCTCCAAGATCTAGATGGCGGCTTTAAAGAATAATCAGCTAAACAGA